>NC_081376.1:16086049-16386049 GCF_030684315.1 Stegostoma tigrinum
AGAGACTCGAAAAACTCCCCTTGACCTGTGGCAACATTGATGTTAATAAGTGGGAAATTGCTCCAAATTGTTCAAAATTGTACCAACTTGTCCATCAAGCTGCATCATGCTTTGAGTTCAAACATCTTATTGATGCAAAGGTTTCAGCTCCCAAACCCCCTCCCAATAGTTCTGGAATAACATGAAATACAAGAACAAAACACACAGAACACAGTATGACTCCATCTCGGATTGATTTGTTTATCGATCAAGCAAGATTGCCTCCCCAGTCGAACTGCTCTTCTGACTTGTTCTGAATTTTACGTATAACTCATAACACAAAAACCTTGTACAAGTTTGATTGAATTACAACAGTTTAAACTCCTCCACAATTTGACAGCGACTTAAAAATTATCCAGTACAAATTGCACTAACTGACATTTACAGCCATCAACACAATTGGTGATTACCACTGTTGATTACGGGCCTGATTTGAAGGATGACCGATCTCTAACCTTCTACCAACTTCAATAATCAACCTCTGGTGTTTATGATGCACATTTTTTTGTCATCTTGCTGAATTGTGTGGTGTTTAATCCTTGGTTTATTCTGTCCCTTGGTTTATCCTATTCCCTGGTCTACACTGGACTGGGCTAAAAAAAATCCAATTCTTATCCCATGGTGGGAGATGCACAGCTCCCAGATCAATGGACATGTGAATGCTTCTTCTGTACTGATGCATAATTTCTCATCCAGTCTTTCAGTTGCATAGACACAGGAAGTTAACTTTCACTATCGTCAGTGGTTATGTTACTTCCTATCTTCTAATGATCCAGAGTTCAGCTGGCTCAGACTTTGATAGGGTTATGATTCGCTGCTTTGTACCTGTGTACCTCACCTCTACATGTTTCCTTGAGGTCTGGCTATTTGCATTTTATAGCTAGAAATCATGTGTCTGTGGTCTGGGAAATTTTAGATTTTATGACTTTACAGTTACAGAGGTCATGTCCTTCAATGATGAAGTATAGCCGCTACAGAAAACCACACTGTCTGAGTTCACCCACTGTGTCTACAATATTTTCACCTTTATTGCAGGTGATCTTCTTGGGCATTCATGGGATCACTTGGGCACTCACCCTCACTGTCTTCAATCTCCTTGGCGTACACCCTCGCTATCCACTATCCACAAGGTATTCACCCTCACTGTCTGCAACAAACTAAATATTCATCCTTGCTGTCTTTGGTCTCCTTGATCTTCAACATTCTGTGGAAAAAGTATGACTCAGAGTATGCAAGGTAGATAAAGTTCTACAGCTTATGCATGGCTCATGGACTATTATTCTATCACTCCTGCGTTTAGAACTGTATATCAAATATGAGGTTGTTGACTTGCTCGCTGAGCTGGGTTGTTCTCGTTCAGATGTTTTGTCACCATGACATCATTAGTGGAGCCTCCGAAGAAGCGATGTTATTCTCCTCCACTTGGAATTTATACTGTCAGGTCCGTCGTGGTGAGTAGTGACATTTTCAGTTATGATCTGTATGGGTTAGTTTACGGAGTCCAATTCTATATTTTTGTTGATTGCATTATGGGTAGAGAACCATGCCTTAGGAATTCCAGTGTGTCTCTCTGTTTGGCTTGCGCTACTATGGTTACCTTGACCCAGTTCAACTGATGGCCTTCTTTGTCTGTGTGTACCGACATAAAGGAGAGTTTGTGCCGTTTTGCTGTTAGCTGATTTTCATGTACTGTGATGGCTAGTTTCCTTCCTGTCTGTCCGATGTAATGTTTATGAAAGTTGTTGCATGGCATTTTGTAAACCACGTTGGTTCTGCATGTTGTGGGAATGGAGTCTTTAATCCTTGTAAGTGTTTGTCGTTGAGTGGCTGTGGGCTTGTGGGCCACCATGATTCCTAGTGGTCTTCGGAGTCTTGTTGTTAGTTCTGATATGTTCTTGATGTAGGGCAGAGTGGCCAGTGTGTTAGGATGTCCTGTGTCCTCCTGTTGTCTGTTAGTAGGCATCTGCAGATGAAGTTGTGGGCATGTTATCTCAGATTCTCCAGCATCCGCAGTTCCTCCAATTTCTGAAGTTATGCATATCTGTTTTTAGCGAGCATTTTGTATAAGTGCTCTTCTCTTTCCTGCGCATTTCCGGGGTGTGGCAGTGTGTCCTCGCCCATTTAAATAGTGTCCTAACTATTTGTTTGTGGATGTTAGCGTGCTTACTGTGGAAGTTGAGGATTTGATCAATATGGGTTACTTTTCTGTCTACTGAGGTTTGGAACTACTTATTGGTCATATGCTCAACTTTAACATCCAGAAACGGAAGTTGATTGATGTTTACTTCTTCCCTTGTGAATTTAATCCCTGCAAATATGCTGTGGATGAGGTGGTGGTCTCTTCTAACTTATTGTGTTTAATAGTGACAAATGTGTTGTTTGCGTACCAGATCCGCAGTTGCGGTTCCATGTGGGGGACAGTGGTCTGTTTTAATCTTTGTATGATTGCTTCCGCAATGAGCCCTGAGATGGTGACCCCATTGGTGTACCGTTGATCTGTTTGTATACTTGACCGTTAAAGATGAAATGTGTCGTGAGGCAGAGGTGAGTTTGAGTATGTTGTCATTGCTGATTGAGCTGCTGGTCTGCATACCTGCTTCCTCTAGTAATGTGGCCGCAGTTTCTTTGGCTAGTGGGATGTCAATTGATGTGAATAAAGCTGTGACGTCAAAGGATACCATAATCTCATCATACCATGCAGATCAAAACCGGAAATGACACTACTCACCATAATGGTATAAATTCCAAGCCAAGTAGGATAACATCGCTTCGTCGGAGGCTCCACGGATGATGTCACCTAGCATGGTGACGAAACGTCTAAACGGGAACAAGTCAGCTCGGTGAGCAAGTCAACAACCTGACCCACAACCCGAGCTACACATTTTTGCCTAAACTTTATATAACAAATATACCTTAGCAAATGAAGTTGCAGAGTTAGATGATCGGAGTGTGGCCTTCTCTTCTATTCGAACTTATGATGTTCATGAGTAATAGAGTGAGAGGAGTGAAAGTGAGGATCTTTTCCCCTTGGCTCCAAGTAACAATGTCACAATTGATGAGCGTCTGGCTACTTGAACTATCAGACTTACTTACTGAAAACAGCTCCAAAATGAATAATCTACAATTCCCCATTCGGTTTGAATGATGTCCATATGATTACTCACTCTTATACACTCTGGGCTCTTTTGGCCAAAACATTAACTATGATGTCATCTATCTTGGTGGGAAAATTATCAAAAATCAGGAAATGACTTTAAGATTATTAATTTCTCTTACAATAAGAGTGGTTTCTGTTGTTATAATTCCCCAGTTGTGTAATTTAAAGTTGTAGAAAGTTCCACCGTCTCGTAATAATTAAATAATAAAAGCAGTAGTGCACAGCTTTTGTAGTTTTATTTTCCCCTCCTCTGACTTCTGACTAAATGATAGGCACCATTCTTTGGAAGGATAATTAAGCTTTCCCAGTGCTGTTCAATTTTTGAAGGACCTATCTCTGTACCCGTGCCAGTGGCCCCTTCACCATTGGGCTTGGCTTGCTGTTCCTGGCAAGAACCCAGGATCTGATGTCTAAAGTTAATTTTTTTAAAGGTAAACTTCAGGTTTGGCTCACGTAATTTTTTTTTGTTGTCTGATTATTTATTAAATCATAAGAAATAGAATCTCACATCACCAAATGCCAAAATCTTAGTGGCCTTGTAATGAGCAACGAAGTAGGTTTGAATGGTGTCCAAACGCCATTTCAATATCGTGCATTTCAAATGGTCTTTCTTACTTTTCAATCCCTCCATTACTTTACCCATCCTTATCTTAGCCTCCTTCCACTCTACAATCTTCCAAGATCTCTGTATTGTTCCAATTCTACCTATTTCAGAATCTTGTTTTTTAATATTTCGCTATTTTAGCAGTTTAATCCTTAATCAATCGAATCCAAAGCACTTTGCTTTTAGAACATAGAACATAGAACATAGAACATAGAACAGTACAGCACAGAACAGGCCCTTCAGCCCACAATGTTGTGCCGACCATTGATCCTCATGGATGCACCCTCAAATTTCTGTGACCATATGCATGTCCAGCAGTCTCTTAAATGACCCCAATGACCTTGCTTCCACAACTGCTGCTGGCAACGCATTCCATGCTCTCACAACTCTCTCTCTTTCTAGCTCTTCTACCCAGTTTAAGATGATCCTTAAAACCTATCTCTTTGACCAAGGTTTTGCTCACTTGTTGAGTTATTTCCTTATGTGGCTAAATGTTATTTTTAAAATTATACTTGTGTGAAGTGCCTAGGGAGGCATTACTGTGTTAAAGGCATTATATTAATCCAAGATGTGATCCTTGTCAGTTCTTTGGGGTATTTTGTCCAATCTAGTTGTTTGGCTTCAATCACTGTGTTCCTTAACCCTGAACTGTTCTACTGTCATCTTTTATTTTGATAAAAATTGGTGAATTTTTAGAGCAAACACATTCTTTAGAGAAAATGATTCAAAAGAATCAAACATAACTGTGATAAAAGCAGAAGCTGTTCAAAATAAACAAGGCTGGCAGTATTTGTGGAACTGACAAAAGGCTATAAACTTGCAAAAGTAACTGTTGTTCTCTTTGTAGTCTTTGCCTGACCTGATTATTTCCAATATTTTCAGTTTTTATTTCAAATTTCCAGCATCTGCAGTGAAATGTTTGCTTTTGTTGAAGGTAAATGGGATTGTGTGAAATTCTGATTAACAGCTGGCTGGGGATATGTATTTTGGGAGATAGTAGGTACCATGAGTGTGTCACGTGGCTTTAAACATTAAGGTGGTGGTTAGTTAATTTCCAACAGTCAGGTGGAAAGTGAAATGAATTACTGAAATCCTAGAATCATTTCTGCTGTGAAGCACTCATCTTAAAAAAAATCATCAGGTACCATGATAACGAAGTGTGAAGCTGGATGAACACAGCAGGCCAAGCAGCATCTTAGGAGCACAAAAGCTGACATTTCGGGCCGAGATAAGTCATCTGCTCAGTGATGAAGTGTCTAGGCCTGAAACGTCAGCTTTTGTGCTCCTAAGATGCTGCTTGGCCTGCTGTGTTCATCCAGTTTCACACTTTGTTGTCTCGGATTCTCCAGCATCTGCAGTTTCCATTATCTCTGAACAGGTACCATATTTACCTGATGGAAAAATTGAGTTGATAAGACCAAATTTTTGGGCAAAGGTCAATTTTTACCCAAGTAATGGTTTTGAAGCATTAAAGAGCATCCTGTCCCATTATCTTGCTTTCACAGAGTTGCCAGATTGGAGACTGTTCCTGCCAGGCCTACCTCCCAAAGTAGCACTAAAGCTGCCAAAAAGTATTCATGCAATTGAGTTTTTATTTACAAAATAATAACTTCCATGGAGACAGGCAGTCCCTTCATAAACTTGGTATACTCCATTGTAGGCTGACTTTGAAATTTGCAGTGCCTAATTTTTTTCAGTAAAGCTTTTTTTTCCTCTGATATCTTGAATTCTTTAGCTGGTGCACAGAATCATTTGTTCGCTTGATAACCTCAAGCAGCTTTGAATTTGAAATGGGCCCTGTGCCTGCTGTTTCTTCTTGATAACATTGCCATATTAGAGGGTTGGATTGGTGCATTTCAAACCTTGACATCACAAGTCCACGGACACAAGAAGCTGAATGACAACTTTCAGTGGGGTGCTATTCTATGTCTCTATGAATTAATGGGTTTGCACCCATATGCGTTTGACTTCAAGAACAAGTATGTAATAATTACATAAAGGTGCTCTTTTGACACACTAGTGGTGTCCCTACATCTGGACCATGAGGCCTGGCTTCAAATCCCACCTGTTCCAACGGTGTGTCATAACATCTCTGAGCAGGTTGATTAGAAATATCTAGTTAGTGCAAAGAGTTTTGATTAAATGTTGGGGTCACCTTACACATGAGATCAACCATTACTGAAGTATATATTGTAAGCCTGTATTTATCAGGAAAATTTGAGACGGCAAAGCTTAGCAAACGAAAGTACTCAGCTTGTTACACATAAGGGTACTGAGTATATGTCTAAACTTTGTGTTAATAGGTTAACTAGAACTGTCATCCATTAATTTGAAGATGTCTTCTTTCTACAAAGGTTAACTTATTTAATCAGATACACTCTGTAATCAGAACGTTTTATGTACGTTGTCAATGTCCATAAAGAGAAGGGGGTTACTTCCAAGCTACCTGTTGCTAAACTGGCCATTACCTGTGTTGGCCATTCCAGCCCAAATGATTTACCTCTATGAATCTGTAACTGAGCAATGGTAATTAGTGGTTGATTTCTAACCTATAGTGCATTAAACTTGGAGATAACATGGAACATGACCCATTAGGTGGACATCATCTTCATATGATCTCTTATTTGATAGTACTAAATATTTTAATTGTACCATATTCAAGAAGATTTTTAAATGTTATTAACATGTGAAGCATGAGCTAGGACAGCCTTCGGTGCCACCAAACTCTATTTAGTGTATTACACCTTTGAAGCATGTTATCATGTTTCTTTCCTGAGTAGGTGTGCTCAGAACTAAAGATTGTGTTCCAAATGAAGGCTGACGACATCAACGTTTTACATTTTTATAACTGAAACTTCCCCATGATGGAACCTAATAATGCAGCAGCCTTTTGATTATTTCCGAAATGTGCTTAGAATGATTCGTAAATGCTGGATATGACTTGTATGGATTGCATTCTTAAAAACTTTTAAGGTTTTCATACTACTCCTAAACAACTTACTCTGAATTTTTTCAATTTTCCAGCTGTATCTATAGTTCCTAGAATCTCAAATACTTAGGGACGCCTCCTCCCCAGCCCCCAGCCACTCATCACCTGACTTTGAATATTACAACAAGCTCTTCAATCTTAATCAGGTAAAACCTAAGACCCACGTCACAAGCACTTTAATCAGCCCTTCAAGGTGACCTTCACAACACTTTTCATCCTTCTGAACAGTTTAAAAGGCCTGGGAAAGCACTATTTACTAATTTTTCCTGGAAGAGGTATCTGAACACAGCTAGTTGAAACTCTACTTGGTCCTTCAGGTTTAAAAAGCTTCTTTGAAAGACCTGAGGAGTTTTCAGAAGATCTTTTGTTTGGATAGTTTTAGCTGTAACATAGTCACAGAATGTCATTAACAGTTTTTTTGAAGATGTTCAAGGTTAATGTATTTTTCGTTGATTAACAAGCAAGCTATTGGTAACCAAAATGCTGCAACAGTTCAAAACAAGTTATGAATATTTTTCCACACCATTTGCAAACGTAACAATAATGAACAGAGTAGGTCATCAAGCCCTCAAGCCTACTCTGCCGTGCAATAACATCATGCCTGATCTGCTTCTAACCTCAAATTTGCATTCCTGCCTACTCCTGATTATCATATACCTCCTTGTTTGACAAGTACACATCCACGTTAAAAATAGTTGAGGACTCTCCTTCAGCTGCATTTTTAGGAAGAGAATTCCAAGAACACTCTCCCTTCTGGGGGAACAGTTTTTGCCTCATCTCCTTAAATAGGCAGCCTATTATTTTTAAATAGCCATTCCTAGTTCCAGGTTTTCCAATAACAGGAAAAAGTTTCTCCAGATTTACCCTGTCAAAACTCCTCAGCGTCTTAGATGTTTCAATTAAACCATCTCTTACTCTTCTACGCTCCAGCCGATACAGTTTAGGTTGTGCAACATTTCTGCATAAGACAACGCACCCCTCTTCCCCCCATCCCATGTATTAGTCTAGTAAACCTACTCTGAACTGCCTCCAATGTATTTATAATCATTCCTTAAATAAAGTGACCCATACTATGCACAACACCGTATTTCGTATTATCGTTGCCATATCTAACTGATATATAAGCTCCCTATTTTTGTATTCAATTCATCAGAATATAGCAACCATACTTTCCACCCCTTCGTCTAAGTCATTGATATAAATTGCAAACAGTTGAGGTCCCAGCACCAATTACTGTGGCACACTACTCACTACGTTTTACCAACCTGAAATTTTTTTTCTTTGTTCATTGATGGAATGCTGGCTAGGCAGCGTTTATTGCCCATCCCTAATTGCCCAGAGGGCAGTTAAGAGTCAACCACATTGCAGCAGGTTTGGAGTCACATGTAGGCCAAACCAACTAAGGATGGCAGTTTCCTTCCCTGAGGGACATTAATGAGCCAAATGGATTTTTCCGACAATCAACAATTGATTCACAGTTATCATTGGATTCTTAATTCCAGATATTTATTGAATTCAAACTCCACCAACTGCCGTGGCAGGATTTGAACTCAAGTCCCCAGAATGTGAACTCTTGCTCCCCAGAGGAGCTCGAACAGTTCATCCACTTCACCAACACCTTCCACCCCAACCTTCAGTTCACCTGGGCCATCTCCAGCACATCCCTCACCTTCCTGGACCTCTCAGTCTCCATCTCAGGCAACCAGCTTGTAACTGATGTCCATTTCAAGCCCACCGACTCCCACAGCTACCTAGAATACACCTCCTCCCACCCACCCTCCTGCAAAAATTCCATCCCCTATTCCCAATTCCTCCGCCTCTGCCGCATCTGCTCCCACGATAAGACATTCCACTCCCGCACATCCCAGATGTCCAAGTTCTTTAAGGACCGCAACTTTCCCCCCACAGTGATCGAGAACGCCCTTGACCGCGTCTCCCGTATTTCCCGCAACACATCCCTCACACCCCGCCCCCGCCACAACCGCCCTAAGAGGATCCCCCTCGTTCTCACACACCACCCTACCAACCTCCGGATACAACGCATCATCCTCCGACACTTCGGCCATTTACAATCCGACCCCACCACCCAAGACATTTTTCCATCCCCTCCCCTGTCTGCTTTCCGGAGAGACCACTCTCTCCGTGACTCCCTTGTTCGCTCCACACTGCCCTCCAACCCCACCACACCCGGCACCTTCCCCTGCAACCACAGGAAATGCTACACTTGTCCCCACACCTCCTCCCTCACCCCTATCGCAGGCCCCAAGATGATATTCCACATTAAGCAGAGGTTCACCTGCACATCTGCCAATGTGGTATACTGCATCCATTGTACCCGGTGCGGCTTCCTCTACATTGGGGAAACCAAGTGGAGGCTTGGAGACCGCTTTGCAGAACACCTCCGCTCAGTTCGCAACAAACAACTGCACCTCCCAGTCGCAAACCATTTCCACTCCCCCTCCCATTCTCTAGATGACATGTCCATCATGGGCCTCCTGCACTGCCACAATGATGCCACCCGAAGGTTGCAGGAACAGCAACTCATATTCCGCCTGGGAACCCTGCAGCCTAATGGTATCATTGTGGACTTCACCAGTTTCAAAATCTCCCCTTCCCCTACTGCATCCCTAAACCAGCCTAGTTCATCCCCTCCCCCCACTGCACCACACAACCAGCCCAGCTCTTCCCCCCCACCCACTGCATCCCAAAACCAGTCCAACCTGTCTCTGCCTCCCTAACCGGTTCTTCCTCTCACCCATCCCTTCCTCCCACACCAAGCCGCACCCCCAGCTACCTACTAACTTCATCCCACCTCCTTGACCTGTCCGTCTTCCCTGGACTGACCTATCCCCTCCCTACCTCCCCACCTATACTCTCTCCACCTATCTTCTTTACTCTCCATCTTCGGTCCGCCTCCCCCTCTCTCCCGATTTATTCCAGCTCCCTCTCCCCATCCCCCTCTCTGATGAAGGGTCTAAGCCCGAAACGTCAGCTTTTGTGCTCCTGAGATGCTGCTTGGCCTGCTGTGTTCATCCAGCCTCACATTTTATTATCTTTGAATTCTCCAGCATCTGCAGTTCTCATTATCTCTCCCCAGAATGTTATCTGGGTGTCTGGATTAACAGTCTAGCTCTAAGACTCAGGAAAAAGTTCCTCCAGATTTACCCTGTCAATAACAGGGTAAGCCATCATCTCACCATAACACCCAAAGAGGCATGCTCTCAACTTCCTGTTTGCCAACCAGTCATCTGTCCGTTCTAATATGCTGGCTTTTACACCAGGAGCCTTTATTTCCTGCAATAACTTTGATGAGGCACTTATCAAATGCCATCTGGAAATCTGAGCTCAATACATTTCTCCGTTCCCCTTTATCTACAACATGTTACCTCCTCAAAGAATTCTAATGGCCTCGTCTGTCATAATTTCTGTTTCGCAAAACCATGTTCAATCTGCCTGAATACCTTAAACATCTCCAAGTACGCTGCTACAGCTTCTTTTATAACTTGTAGCATTTTCCTCATACAGTTGCTCAGCTAATTGGCCTATTGTTTTTTGCTTTCCGCCTCTCACCCTTTTGAATAAAGCAGTTACCTTCACTATATTTCAGTTTAATAGGACCAACTCTGAATCAAGAGAGGTTTGGAAAAATTAAAACCGATGCATCAGCTATCTCAGTAGTCACTCCTTTTAAAACCCTATGAGAGAATCCATCAGGACCCAGGTACTTATCAGTCCTCAGCTCTAACAATGTACTCAGTATCACTTTCCTGGGGTCCATGATTTTCTTAAGTTCATCCCTTCATTTTAGTTCCTGGTTTATAACTGCTTGTGGGATTTTAGTTGCATCCTCCACAGTGAAGACAGATGTAAAATGCCTGTTCAATTTATCTGCCACTTCCTCAATTTCCATTGTCAACCTTCCAGTCTCACTTTCTCTATTACTGACACTCTTTCCTCCTTTAAACATCTATAGAAATTCTGACTCTAGTTTTATACTTCTGGCTAGCTTTTTGCTAATGTATCCCTATTTGTCAATCTGTCAACCAAATAAACATAAAATACTGTGGATGCTGGAAATTTGAAATAAAAACAGAAAATGCTGGATAAAGTTAGGAGGCCTGGCATCATCTGTGAAGAGAGAAACACAGTTAACTTTCAAGTTTGATATGACATCGTTTCTGAACTTCTGCCAGCCCTGCTTTCATGCTGTCATAATTCTATTTTTCTAGTGTTTTTTTTGACAAAATACTCTCAGACCCCTTCCTCTCTCCCTCAAACTGAATGGAAAATTAACTCATATTATGGTCACTTCTACCTAGAGATGCCTTCACCATGCAATCACTAATTAATCGTATCTCACTAAATGATACCAGGTCTGTCTGGTTGGCTCCAGATCATGCTGTTTTAAGAATTTTTTCTGTGACCTCCTCATCTAGGCTATCTTTGCCCATTTGACTTTTTTTTTAGCTTAATTGCAGATTAAGATCACCCATGATTGTCACCCAGGCTTCTTGACAAACACTCATTGTTTCTTCCTTTATGTTTCAGCAGACTGTGTGGTTACTATTAGGGTGGCTTATACACCATTCCCTCAAGTGACTTCTTTACTTTGTCATTTCATATTTCTACACAAAGTATTTCAGCATTTTAGTTTCCTGAATATAGATAATCTTTCTCTACTGTGTTAATACCATAATTATTGAGCAAAGCCACCCTCCACCTTTTTCTAGTTTTATTCCTAACTGTTCTGTGGCTCTTCAAGATTCAGGTCCCAGTTGATGTCATCTTCCACCTATGCGTCTATAATGGTTGCTGGATCATACATACTTGGGGTAATATCGCTTTGTTTCAGCCCAAACAAAGGGTTATTGGGACAAATTAGATGTTTATTCATGGAAAATGTGGTACAATTGGAGAGTTGCACAAACTCCAAACAGTTGGCTCAAAAAGCAGACTCCTGAGAAGGGGTGGCCTACCTTCGTAACTGACAAAAAAGGATAAGAGCGAACTAGGTTATCGTACTTTGAAAGCAAATCAGAAAACCTTTTTCCAAATGACCTTGGCTTCGGAAGATTTACCTGTTGAACATAATTAGGTTGCCCTGAAAGTGAGGAATGCAAATGTTGTCTTCATTTAAAAAAAAACCTTGATCCAGACTTAATGAGGTAAATGGCTTTCCTTGGTGCTGTGCTGTTCCATGATTCATAATTCAGCTCAATTGTGTAAATCTGTACTAAATCTTAGCAGAAAAGATTGTCAGTGACTCCTGTATACTTTGAGATTTGCACTCTGCAACACCTGCCCTGGCTTTCCCGTACTGCTGATAAAACACTCATTTTGGTCTCTCACAAGGTCCTGAGACACATGAAAGAAAGTTAGGACACTGGAAACTTGATGGTGCACTGTTGTTTTAAACACAATCTTAGTACAGAGTAAAATTTGAAACTAGTAGAAATAAATAATGAACAGTTTATTTGTGTGTTATTAAATGAAGAAGCAATCATGGGCTCTTTGAGTATGTCCATTTTCATATGTTTCTGCCCGGAGAACGCTGCAAAGGTAATTAGCAACAAACTGATTATTACTCTGTTTTGATTCTGGTAACTTGTAAAGAATACTTATAATTGGTTATAGCTAGTGACACCATAGGGAAACTATGAACAGCTAGTTTCAGAGCATGTAAAGGCTTGAGTCTCAATTTTCTTTGCATTTGCCATTCAGGTAAAACTGTAAAACTTTCGTTAGGATCCAGTGAATTTCAAATATGCAGAATTGGCTTTACCGTAAGTGACAAATCAAAGCCAGAAAAATTGTATCTTTTTACTTAAACTCCAAAATATTACAGAATGATAATTTTTATATTTTAGATGTCTGAAGGGGTAACAGTACAATATGATCCCACATTCGCTGCTGTAAATAGTGAGTTACAGGTCCAATTATGTGCTAAAAGGCAAGAGCTCCAAATTGACTTTTGAATTCGTAGCTTCTAAATCACATTCTAACCGCTCTCAGACTCCAAATCTGAAGTCCGTAAAATGCCAGAGAGAGTGTTTTATTTTGTGGTAATTTATCATCGTGGTTTGAAGAAACAACACGAAGGAAAAAAGCAGGCTTAAAATTTATTGTAGAAGCAGTCATGAAATATTCTATAATGTACCTTTGCAATGCCTATACCATACTTACGATAGCAATAACAACCCAAGAAATGGAGATAGTGTGTTTTCTGTCTCTTGCTGGATCAGATCCTTTCCTTTTGGCCAGTAGAATTGTTTTGCTGCATTCTTAATTAAAGAACAGGGAGTTAATAAAAGTAAGGAAGTTAATATCAGCAAAGAAATTCAAAATATTCAGAATTGGATGGAGCACTAGCATCAGCATGGAATAGTTGGGCTGAATGGATCTCTTCCTGTGCTTTATATTCTATGTAAATCCAAAATATAAGCTGGAGATTGAGTAGATCTTCTCAATATTGTGAGAGGATAGGGGCAGCACAGCGCGCTGCTCCCTCACAGCACCAGGGACCCGGATTCGATTCCACCCTCAGGCGACTGTCTGTGTGGAGTTTGCACATTCTCCCCATGTCTGTGTGGGTTTCCTCCGGGTGCTCTGGTTTCCTTCCACAGTCCAAAGATGTGCAGGCTAGGTGAATTGGCCATGCTAAATTGCTCATTGTGTCCAGGGATGTGTGATTAGGTGCGTTATGAGGGATGGGCTTGGATGGGATGCTCTGAGGGTTGATGTAGACTTGTTTCCATGCTGTAGGGAATCTGTAATCTATCATCTATTGTTAAAGGAAAATGGGTAATTTTCCACTCACTGGTGGATCACTAACCATAGAACGAACATGAAAAGGTTAAACAATAAAAAAAACTCAGGGATAGATTAAAATGAACGATTGAAAAGCTGAAGATTGCAATCTTGGTGCTCAAGTGCATAGCTCCCTCAAAGTTGCCACCCAGGTGGATAAGGTTTTTAAGAAAGCACATGGTGTTTTGGCTTTCATTAACAGGGGGATCGGGTTTAAGAGCCGCGAGGTTATGCTGCAGCTCTACAAAACCCTGGTGAGACCACACTTGGAATATTGTGTCCAGTTCTGGTCGCTCTATTAAAGGAAAGATGTGGAGGCTTTGGAGAGGGTGCACAGGAGGTTTACCAGATTGCTGCCTGGACTGGAGGGCTTGTCTTACGAGGAGAGGTTGACTGAGCTCGGACTTTTCTCTCTGGAGAGAAGGAGGAAGAGAGGTGACCTGATCGAGGTGTACAAGGTAATGAGAGGCATGGCTAGAGTCGATAGCCTGAGACTTTTCCCCAGGGCAGGATTGACTGCCAAGAGGGGTCATAGTTTTAAGGTGTTAGGAGAAAGGTATAGAGGAGACATCAGAGAGAGGTTCTTCACCCAGAGAGTTGTGAGTGCATGGAATAGTTTATCAGTGGTAGTCGTGGAAGCGGAGTCATTAGTGACATTTAAGCGACTGATGGACATGCACATGGACTGCAGTGAATTGAGGGGAATGTAGGTTAGGTTATTTTATTTTTGGAATAGGATTATTCCACGGCACAACATCATGGGCCGAAGGGCCTGTACTGTGCTGTACTTATCTACGTTCTATGTTATGATCTGGAATGCCTCATCAGAAAGAAGAGCAACAGGGGAGTCCACTGAGTCACTGGAAAAAAAAGTTGTGAAATATGGGCAAAAGTAAATGTATGCTGAAAGGGCATTTCAGTGGGATTAATTGCATTGCTGTTTTAGAAACCCAGAATGGGTAATATGCCCTCTGTAATTCTGTCCTTGAAGAGTGTGTTCTCGGGTACAGAAAATCAGAAATGGTGAAAATTTCTGAGAGAATCTGAAAACTCACTGCTGTATATGTTAGACAGATAACAAAACAGAAGAAAGGAATTTCAGAGCAAATTATATGCATCTTTCGAACTAAGTGAACATTTTCTGTCAATGCACATTGAAAGAACAATTAATTTAAACCTGTTTTATCCTATAGAAAAAGAAATGAATCTCCTCAGAAATTTGGTTCATGATATAGCAAAACATCTTTCACCTCTTCTTTGAAGTTTATGGAGACCAACTAGCTGCTGTCTAAATACTTGATGAATTTTAAGAATCTTCAACCAACTACTTAATGGCCTTATTTTTGGCAGGGATATGATGTTTTGGACTGTTTCTGTATCCAGGGCTACCAAATTTGACAGCTCTAATGTCTGTATGTACCTATTGATGCACATTTAGTGTCAGTGTTTATAAAAGGTACATGTGGCTCATCTTTGACGTTTATCTTAAACTGGCAATGTTGAAATCATATATGGCTTTGGTCTCATTTGAATGTCTCTGGCAAGCACAAGGTGCATGTCCAGTGGAAGCTGATTGATTGTGGAGAGTGGGAAGGTGGCTAGTTATAATGGTGACATCTGGTAAGTGTACTCCCACACTGCTTGGACTCTGAATGCTCACAATTCTTAATTTCTTTTAGCCACTTACGGACCAATGGGTGTGCCTCATATATAAGAGATAACAAGGTGTGGAGCTGAATGAACACAGCAGGCCAAGCAGCGTCCCCGCAGTAACAACCAAAAGACAATCCCCCTCGTCCTCACATACCACCCGACCAACCTTTGGATCCAACGATTCATCCTCCAACACTTCACCATCTGCAATCCGACCCCCACTGCCGCCACCGCCGCCCCCCGGCCACCAAAGACATTTTTCCAACCCCATCCTTGTCTGCTTTCTGGAACAACCACTCTCTCTGTGACTCCCTTGTCCGCTCCACACTCCCCTCCAACCCCACCATACCCGGCACTTTTTGCTGCAACCGCAGGAAGTGCTACACCTGCCCCCACACCACCTCCCTCACCCCCATCCCAGGCCCCAAGAAGACTTTCCACATCAAGCCGATGTTCACTTGTACGTCTGCTAATGTGGTATACTGCATCCGCTGCACCCTGTGTGGCTGCTTCTACGTTGGGAAACCAAGCGGAGGCTTGCGGACAACTTTGCAGAACACCTCCGCTCGGTTCGCACTAAACTACTGCACCTCCCAGTCGCGAACCATTTCAACTCGCCCTCCCATTCCTCAGACAACATGTCCATCCTGGGCCTCCTGCAGTTCCACAACGATGCCACCCGAAGGTTGCAAGAACAGCAAATCATATTCCACTTGGAAACCCTGCAGCCCAATGGTATCAATGTGGATTTCACAAGCTTTAAAATCTCCCCTCCCCATACCGCATCCCAAAACCAGCCCAGCTCATCCCTGCCTCCCTAGCCTGTTCTTCCTGTCACCCATCTCTTCCTTCCACCTCAAGCCATACCCCCATTTCCTTCCTATTAACCTCATCCTGCTGCCTTGACCTGCCTGTCCTCCCTGGACTGACTTATCTCCTCCCTACCTCCCCACCTACACTCACCTTTACTGGCTCCATCCCCGCCTCTTTGACCTGTCTGTCTCCTATCCACCTATCTTCTCCACTATCCATCTTCGATCCGCCTCCCCCTCTCTCCCTATTTATTTCAGAAACCTCTTCCCCTCCCCCATTTATGAAGAAGGGCCTAGGCCCAAAACATAGATTTCCTGCTTCTCTAATGCTGCTTGGCCTGCTTTGTTCATCCAGCTCCCCACTTTGTTATCTCGGATTCTCCAGCATCTGCAGTTCCTATTATCTCTGCCTTATATATAAGCCTGTTAGTTGGCTTATCGCCAGACACAAATGGATGAAGCTCACTTACCCATATAGTCCTGAAAATGTAGCAGGCATCCAGTAAATGCCATAACGTCCTAATTTTCAGACTTAAACTAGTTCTTGTCGGTCACGAACAGGCGCATCTTTAAAACTGATCACAATGAGCCATCCCTCAATCTGCTCCCACCAATGTATTTCACTTGCTGCTGCCCTTTTCGGGTGAGGTGGGTGTGGTAGTGCCAGTCGAAAATCACTTCCTTTGAGCAGCTCTGGAAGGAGCCGTGAATGCACCAGTTTGTCCAGGGCAACAAAAGCATACCGTTATAAAAGTACAGATTTATTTCCACTTGTATCTAAGACAGGAATCTTTTGCAATGTAAGGAGCAATAGTAGACGGGTGAAGTTGTGTAACTACATTGTCAGAAATTATTGTTGGTTCAAATCCTTAAATTCTTTGCTGAACATCACAGTGGGATATACCTTCACCAGACGAGTACTGCAACGGGTCAAGATTGGAACACCCACAAGGGCACCTCAGCCTAGGCAATAAATACTGGCTAATGATGTCCACATCCCAAGAATTAATTTTTAAAAATTACAAGAGCAAAGTTTGAGAAAATCTTCAGGCATTCAGCATGCCTGAGGAATGGCAACCCCATTGCCATAGGCTCCAAGTTGAATTTGCACTTGAAGTTCATTCAGTTTTATTTTATACTCCATGTATTGCATATTTAAGAAAAGGGCCACACACCCTAATCTATCCTTTGCGTTTAATGTTTTACCCATATTTTTCTTACAATTTAGCCAAGAGTGAGAAATTAAATGTTTTAGTTTTCCTTTACCTGCCTGGTCCTCCAAGTTCTTTCCATTCATTTGATATGAAATTATTATTTATCGTATTATGTTTAAATGAAACGTTCAAGAATCCCATTTACCAGATTAAAGTCATTGTGATTACCCTGTTTATTCTTTCTGCTAGTACTCTGATCCCATTCCAGCCCAATGGATCTCAGCCTAATGGTACAGTTTCTTCCGGTCCCCTCACAGGTTCCTCTGTAATAGGGAACAGCACCCCCTCAATTCTACACTGCTTCTTCAGCCTTACATTCATCTCTTTGAATATTCCTCATAGCCTTGCCTAACAAGAAAATCCATCAATTTCAGTTTTGAAGTTTTCAGTTTAATCTCAATCTTAACATTATTTTGACAACTGTATTCTAGGTTTCAGTCTTACTTCAGGAATATAGATTTTGACACAAAAAGCATCATTTTGTACTGAATGTTAAACAGAAAAACTTCAATGGATGAGATTGTATTACAAGGCTTTATGAAAATACAATGAATATTGGACTGTTTGTGATTTTCATTTTAAATCATATATTTTAGATATAATACTAGATATAAAAGATGCAAAGATGATTATCATTGGCCCCAAGACACACTGATTCCTTTTTAATACTTCTATACAGAGCACATGATTAAACATTTGAAACATATCTTATTGATGGTGAAGCCAGTGCATGAGTAAGAAGGATTTTTTTCATGTTCTCTAAATTTATTTTGATACTCTGGAGGAAATTTAAGAAAAATAATTTTAAGAAGCCTTGAGGGAAAAGGTTTAATATTGCTGGCCCATTACAGACTCCCTCCCATAATTGGGGAAGGTTTGCAGCCAGAAAGTGAAAGTCAAGATGACAACGTTTACACAGTGCGTGTGGAAGCAGCTGTTTCTATGTTGCTGCAGGCACTTGGAAAGCTTTGGGACCCAATCTGACCATTGTGAGCTCCAGCAAGTTGTTGAACTGTTTAAAGTTAAAGCATCTCTATAATAGAAAGTGGAGTGGCCCTGTAGTGGAACACAGGTGGATTAATTGATAAACATGTTTTGAGTAAACTGGAGCAACTTGGTTATAGCTTCCTTCATTTGGTTGTGACCACATGCCTAGGAATTCAGTTTGTGGTATCATGTGATCTCAAAGTATAAATCATCTCTATTTTACTGTAAATGTCCAAGGTACATCAGTCAACCTCACACAGAATTGTTTCTTACACAGGCTGAATGTGAAACTCCTATCAACCAGAATCCTTTAACTTACGTTGAGACAAATCCAGATTTTCCTTCTTCGCTGGTAACAGTGTCAAGGATTTCATACTTTCCTCCTTGTCAGGTGTTAATAGGTTCACATCTCACTTGAAAAGGACCATTTCTAAGTCGACACTTCAGTGCGGAAGTGAAGATGTGTGCTGCTCTGTCAGAGAGAATAGTGCTGAACCCAAGGTGAATGACAGATGCTATTTTGAAAAAGAACAAATTAATTTTCCCAGTGTCGTAACCATTCTTTATCTAACTCCTGTTGCTAAACAAGTTACATGGTTATTATGCTTCATAGCCAACGTACTGTGGATGCACAGGGCCGTAGACTGCCCTGAGGGTGTTTAAAACACTACATAGAGTCATGCAGAACAGAAACAGACCCTTCAGCCCAACTCGTCTGAGCTGACCAGACATTCCAATCTGACCTAGTCCCATTTACCAGCATTTGGCCTATATCCCTCTAAATCCTTTCCTGTTCCTATACCTATCCAGATGCCTTTCAAATGTTCTAATTGTATTCACCTCCGTCGCTTCTTCTGGCAGCTCGTTCCGTATACACACAACTCCCTCTGTATGAAAAAACTACCCCTCAGGTCTTTTTTTAAACCTTTCTCCTCTCTCCTTAAACCTATGCCCTCTAGCTTTGCACTTTCCCACCCTAGGAAAAAGATGTTGAGGATTTTTTCCCCAACTGGAAAGTCTAGAATTAGGGGATCATAATCCCTGGATAACAGGTTGATATTTGGTATTGAGATTGAAGACAAAATCCACTTGGATTTAGAATCCACTAAGCGGTTGACTCGCATGTGGTCGGTTATTGAGCATATGTAAAGTGAGATGAATGGGTTATTGGACATTAAGGGATCCAGGGAAGTGGAACTAAGATAGAAAATTAATGTGACTTTATTGAATAGTGAAGCAAACTCAATGAGTCATTTGACTTACTCATCCTTTTTCTTAATATTTTATCAAACATTTGCTAAATTTAAAATTTTGTTTCTGGATTGCTGCTCCAGAAATCAATATATGAGTGAAGGCTATAAATAAAGAAAAATCACAATGTTTGTCACTGAGTTCCTATTCTCAGTTGTGCAGCACAGTGGTAATGAAAGCTGTAGGAACTACCCACTTATTTTAAAAGTTAGCTCACTGATAAAATGTGCAAGAGGCATGAACTCTTCTTACCAGTTCTTCTGCGAGGAAGAAGAAGTTGATGGGTTGCACAATAAAGGCTGGCTAAGATTTTGTCGTAGAGCCATACAGCACGGAAACAAATCTTTTAGTACAACCAGTCCATGACAAACATAATCCCAAACTAAGCAGTCCCTCCTGCCTGTCCCTGGCCAATATCCCTCCTCGCCCTCTCCAGCTTGATAATATCCTTCCTGTAACTGGGTGACCAGAACTGGACACAGTATTCAACAAGAAGCCTCACCAATGTTCTGTACAACCTCAACATGACTTCCCAGCTCTTTTACTCAAAGACAAGCATGCTAAATGCCTTTGTAACTACTCTGTTTATATATAACACAAACTTCAAAGAATTTTGTACCTGAACCCCTACATCTTTTAAAATATAATAATGTTTCTGACCGAAAAGCATCCTTGTAAGCCCAAATAGATTTTTATTATTGTCCTTAGTCTTGATGATCATAAATCTTACTTCAAATATTTTTTCAGTGCTCATCATTTGGCAATGTTATCTGAAAAGAGGTAAACATATAAACTATTGAGAGTGGAAAGATCTTGCATTAATATAATACCTATTACTGAACATATCCAAGATCTTAATTTCCAAGCTGACAAATTATTCAAATGCATTAGCCTTGGTAATGCAAATGATGAGGAGAGAGATGAGTAGTTCCACGAAAGATTTTTTTTCTGGAAAAAAGTCATCTAATTTCTGGTATGCATTCACACTGAAAGATGACTAAGTATCAGTTTAAAGTATCCAAATATAGGTCTAATAAATAGCTCAGTAAAATTCAGTTCCAAAAACTGGAACTAAAGATGAGAAACAAGATCAACCTAAATCTGCCTTAAATACTTCAAAAGATTAAACTCATTAGAATTTATTCAGTTCACTTTAAAGTTATTCAAACTTTTGTGACTGACGATTTGTTTTTGATTTGTGATAACAAGTCCTCAAAATCGAGGTGGTGGATCTCAAATGTGATACCAACTTTTGGGGCCACTTTGTAATGGTAACAAAATTCCTAGCACTGTGAGTTACAACTTGAGTACAGTTGATATCATCTGATCTCTAACCAGTTCATAGTGTCATGAGTAATGTTGACGAGGTTCACAGGGAATCAAGGGATCAACATTAATTTTGAGTGAGAGGAACTTCAGACTTATACTTATCCATCGTACAGGATGAATGTGTGCCAGAAATTGGGTCTTACTTTTTAAAAGATATTATTTTTATAACTACTCATCCCTCTCTACTTATTTGCAATACTACGGTTGCTGCACTTGAATGATTCCTTAGTTTGGAAATTAAGTTCTTGGACATGTAATAGGTGTTATATTAATGCAAGATGTTTCCTCTCCCTGAAAATTGTGGTACTTATTCTGTGTTCTGAGTTTTAAAGAAATCATAGCTAAACAAGGCATTCACTGTTTGTTAAAATCTGTCAAGAGTATTGCCTTTCAAATGTTTATTTTGGAATGTTTCTACCATCAACTCAGAGTCACACCTTTATTACTAATCTGCATCAAATTAAGATGTTTATAGTTAAGTAATCTAGTTGTCACTGATAACAAAGTGTGGAACTGGATGAACACAGCAGGCCAAGGAGCATCTTAGGAACACAAAAGCTGACGTTTCGGGCCGAGACCCTTGTCATTGACTTTATTTTGATGGTTACTTACCTATTGCATCTTTATGTCAAAATCTCAAAGTATTTTCCGTAATTAATCATATGAATGTGTATGAATTTTGCTATATACACACAAGTAGCAGCTGTGCTGTAAGGGATGAATAACATTTACCTTTTTTTGTTGATGGTGGAGGGCAAAACGTTGGCCAGGAGGTTGAAAGTTACAAGAATTAGGAACCATTGAGCCTGTCTACCAATCAATAAAATTGTGGTCAATCTTCTATCTGGGATTAACTTTCTTACCTTGACCCCAAATCACTCATTTCTCTTCGTGACCACTGCTTTCTTGATCCAATTTATTAATATACTCAATGATTGAGAATTGCAGCACAATTGGATAAGAAATTTAAAAGATTCACAATCTTTTGATCTATTTCCTCAGACACTTATGGAGACAGCCCCAACTACAACCCTAACCCTAACCCCAACCCTACTTTTGTAGACATTAATGATGTGTGAATTAATTAATCTGTTTTGTTGGTGGAGGCAAAAACATTGGTCAGGACATTTAAACTTAGTGCTTAGCTTTGAAGACCCATGTGGATTTTCACCTTGCTAAACAATTGAAGCAGGTAAGTGGACCTCTGTTTAATGTGTGATCCACAAAATATCATTTTCAATAACATAGGACTCATCCCTCAATTCTGCATCACCATTAAGTGTAGCATTTGTAACCATATTATCTGTCTTAGAAATGTTGTAAATACCTACTTTGTGGTTCGCATATTGTTGAGTACAATTTTTAGTTTTAGGAATTAAGTTTAAAAGCAGATTTTTAGGTAAACGCAGATTTTGCCATGGAAGAAGGTTAAAACCAAAAAGAAACCACTGGAATCTGCAGATACTTTCAGCTGCACTGAACTGAGGTGAAGAAAACCCACAAACAGTAGTTGTTTGGTGGAACTGAGAGAAATTGTAGGTTAGAGAACTGCAATGGCAATTTGGTGA
Organism: Stegostoma tigrinum; assembly: GCF_030684315.1. Lineage (NCBI taxonomy): Eukaryota > Metazoa > Chordata > Chondrichthyes > Orectolobiformes > Stegostomatidae > Stegostoma > Stegostoma tigrinum. Next base: position 16,108,460 of record NC_081376.1, read on the forward strand.
AACTGACTGTTTGCTAAAAGCTGATATTATGCCAGTACTTTAATGTTTGGGAATACTCTTGGGGAACTCGGAATCAAGAGGCCTGATTGAAGAAGCAAAATATAAGCACTTGTTGAGACAGTCCAAGCCAGGGAAGTTTTGAGGGGGTTACTAAAACTAGATCCTTCAAAGTGTAGAATTGTTGTCCTTTGAAAAAGGGGTAAAGTTTTAAAAGGATTTACTGAGCCACAACAGCCCCTCATGACTGCATGGAAACTGTTATGACTACATTGATCATTTGAAATATAATCTATGGGACATTCAACTACAGCTTGCCTGTTATGTCCTACTTACCTTATGTTACCCGAAATAGCATAAATGTTCTTGCATATATACTGTAGATTGTTTTACTTTTCTAACTTCCTAGAGTGAAATTTAGTTCGTTCAAAATGATGGAATATATGGCTTTATTCTGCAAGTATTTTTCTGGCTCTCCAGCTTTGTCTACTTTAAACAAAAAAAATTACTAATCCTGAACCATGCCTTAACATAAATTTGTGTTCTTGTCAAAGATCATAAGAGTAAAGACTGCTACCAACTGATGTGTTAATAAAGTTCTGTACATACCAATTCGGATTTAGGTGTCAAAACACATGAAGGAAATTACTTTACCGTGCAGTTTTACAACACTTTACCATCTGGAAGTCAACAATATCTGATACATCGCCTTACTGTGCACTGAAATTCCCCCCAAAAAATACTACAATACAATATTTTTTCCATACTTTGATAGCCATTGGGTAGTCCGAGACCTTTGAATCTACGTAGGCTATGACTTCTAAACATATTTCAGAATTATGAGCACAAAATGTCAGCCGACACTCTGTCATCATAGTATGTACTAGCTAAATGAAGTTGTTTACTTTCTGTAACTTTAGTACAATGGATGAGGTGTTACATAACATGTTTTGGCATTAGCAGGCGATTATCTCATGATCTAATTTCTACATGAATTTGCTAAAATAGAACCTAACTACAGTATCTATTTTGTATTAAATGTGTTTTTCATCCTATCGGTCTTGAGCTGTAGTGAAGTAGCATATGTTTTCATTATACAAGAAATCAAGAGCAGGTGGGATTTGGGAGAATTGCAGAAATTCAGGGGAGATTTCACCATGATTCAGTGACATTATCTTAGGCTTTACTCATGCTGAAATTATAGGTTTACTGGGAGTTACATTTTCAAGCACATTTGTGTTCACTTTCTTTCATTGAAACAATAATTTTGGACCTAGCTTGATTCTGAGAAATGCGTTCAAAATTTTAGGTTTAGTTGCTTAGATGTTCTGTCTCCAAATTGGTCAGCTGGTTATAGTTACTTACAATTACAGTGGAGTGTCGCCATCCAGCTCAATTTTACACTGAAAGCCTGCTTGGAAAACAAACACAAAATAACAACAGAAAATGTTAGCAACAACAGTCATTTCTAAGAGGCTTTATTCAGGATTCCAACCCAGATGTTTCAAATAAAACATACTGTAGAGAACCAGCTTTTGCTGGCTAACGATCTGTACTTTAGATCTATCGAACATAAATCAGTGCAACACCAATTACTGAAAATTTTGCAAAGGCTTCCTCTGATAAATCACTTTCTGCTCTTCATGAGGAAATGAATTGCAAACATATTGCTGTGCATTATTCTTGAATAATTTCTGTGATTTTGTATATGACAAAATCCACAGTGCCATTGAATAATAAGAACTATTTTATGCAACATGCCCCAAATCCAATTATAGCATTGTATTCATTGTTGGAACACAAACATTGATAGCAGTGTTGGTATTTATTACCAATCTCTAGTAGCCTTCGAAAAGGTGGTTCTGGGCTGATAACCTGAACAAATGTATCCCCAAGTGGTGACACGCTCTCAAATTACTGTCTGGTGATGAATTTCAGTGTTCAGCAAGGCACAGTGATAGGTAATCAATGTCTTGGGGGGAATGTAGAGGTGATGGTGTTCCAATGCTTTTTCTGCTTGTGTTCCCCTAGCTTGTAGAGATTATAATTGAAGCTTTTTAATTTGCTTTTTTTGCTTTTCTGTGTTTTTTTTATATAACTTGAATTTGGCAAGATACTTGTTGATCTTTTGGTGATAGATGATTTCCAGCTCCCACTAAGGCACTCTTATATTACAAGCCAGTTATACTTTACAACTTGCATTGATACTCAGCAGTTTCAATTTTCATAATGCATACCACATTGTTTCAGTGAAATGTGTAGTTACTCAAAGTTTTGTATAAAAAGTGACTTATTAATTTTAATTTATTTCTTTTAATTGTAGCCAAGAGCTGCTTGTCGTATCAAATGTTTGTAATAATAAAAGAGGGGGAACATTTGGACTCCGATTAGCATACCTGTGCAGGTGTGCGAAGACTGTTTGCGTCGAGGTCTCATTTTGCTTGTTGGGAAAGGTTGAGATAAACAGTCTTGTTCGTTGATCCCTAGTTAATCAAAACAGCACTGGTCTTAAACCAGTACTAGTTTGATAACACAACTGTTTAATTTTAATTTCACATCAAAATGAACTGCAATCTTGCCATACAACCATTTCAATCTTCTTGATTGAATCAAATTCGGGTTAAACACCTTTCACATGCTTCCGTCCCGGTGTTTGCATTAGAATTGTACCTACTCATAGGACATCACACATTTTGGATTGATAGAAGGACTAATCTTCTCTAAGGTTCCTTTGGCCTCTAGAATACTCATGGAGGCATATCCTCCTGCTTGTTGATTGTGAACTATCATTTCATCTTATTTAAGATAGGACTACTTACCTCAATCTATAGCTTGTTTTAGACATTGAGCTTGCAGCTAGAGTTGAATATAATGTAAGAAATAGGATCAAGAATAGGCCTTATGGTCATTCAAACCTGCTTCATAAGATCAAGGCTGATCTAACCTTGACTTCCAACTTCATTTCCCATGCTATTAACATCCTTACGATTCTAAATTCCGTCAATTTCATCCTTGATTACATTGACCAACTCAGCCCCCACAATAAAGACCAACGTTGCATTTGCCTCTCTAATTACTGTTGTTCCTGCGAACTAAATGTTCATGATTCATGTTCAAGGACATCCAGTTTCACAGCATTCTGAGGTCTGTTTCCATTCTTTTTATTAAAGTTGGGAAACATATTTTCCCATATTACACGCCATCTGCCAAATTTGTCCACTCTCATAAATTATATGCACACTTGTAGATTTTTTGTTAAACCCTTACTTGCTTCAGCTACGTTTGTATTGTCAGCAGGTGTTACTACAGCTCCTTATACAGTTCCTTCATCCATGTCACTAATATAAATTGCAAATTGTTGAGGCCCCAGCACTGGTCCACGTGATGCCCCATTAGTTACAATTTGCTGATCTGGAAATTATTTGTTTGGCCTGATTCTTTTTTTCTTTTAGCTAGTCATTTAATCAGTTGCCCATTGTTTAATGAATTATACTGTCCTATAGTGTGGGGGTGGGTGGGGGCGGGTTGGCGTGGTGGTGCTGGCACCAATGATCTACTGATAATTTCCAACTGTGTATGCTCACTTACAATTTTTATTGCAAAAAGCCAATTTTAATAAAATTTACCAAAAAAAACCTTTGCTTGCCACATTTTTACATGGACAAATCTATACTTTCATTCAACTCTTTTCATTTTTGTATGTTTTCTCTCTTTCAAACCCTCTTTTAAAAATATTGGTTAACATTTATTGCTTCTACTGCCCATACTCTCAGGTATCAGCATACATAACCTATACAATACCCTTGCTATGGAGCCATAGGGTCATTCAGAACAGAAGGCGGCCATTTGGCTGATCAAATTCCTGCTGACTGTGCAGAACAGTGTCCCATGCCCTTGCTCTTTTGCACTGTACATATAGTTCCCATAAGTGTGCATCTATTTTCCTTTTGAAAGCATTGATTGTCTTCACTGACACTACTCACAGAAGCAGCATTCCGCATTCGACATTCCAGTGACTTCCTTGTAATTCCTTATCTCCACAGAACTGAACACCTTGACCTTCTGGGTCAAGGTCATTTCTCAGTACTGATTTCATCTTTTATTAGTAGAATTACACCATCTCCTTTTCCTTGCTCCCTTTCTTCCAAAATGTCAACAATTCCTGAATGTTTAGTTCCTAGCCTTGGTCATCCTGTAACGATGTTTCTGTAACGTCAGTTGGACCATACCAGTTTATTTATGGTGGTGCAGTGGTAATATCACTGGACCAGTAGTCTAAGGGCTCGTGTTAATCCTATGGGGACCTCGATTCAAATCCTACCATGGCATTTTTCCATCAATTTGGAATTAAAATTTGGTCTTTGTAATAGTGACCATTAAATTGTCAATGATTGCCTCAAAATCCCTACTACATATAATTCCAGATCTGCAACAATGTGGTTGACTCTTAACTTCTTAAAGGCAGTATTCTATTTATGGGTGATTTTAATCTTCATTGTGATTGGCAAAATAAAATTGACCATGAAGAAGAATTACTGGATTGTATTTGAGACAGTTTTCCTGGAACATAGGTTGTGGATTCAACAAGGGATCTGGTAACTTGTAATGAGGCAGGTTTAGCACATTACTTCAGAGTAAGTGAACCATAGCAGGTATGAAGAAAGCAGTACATGACTTTCTACAAAGATATATCTCAGTGGGGAAGAAGGATTCTATGATGGGAATAAACCAACTATGGTTAATTAAGGAGGTTGAGGATTGCATCAAATTGAAATAAAAAAAATACAATGCAGCAAAAAATTAGTGGTAAACCTTTGGAGATAAGGCCACAGAAATGATGAAGGGCAACAGTTGAGGAAATGATGGAGGAGTTGAATAATAAGTAAATGTTTTCACAGTAGAAGCCATTAAAGGCATTTCAAATATTCTAAATAATCAAGGACCCAAGGGAGGAAATAAACATAATGTCTACCACTGGAGAAAAAGTACTAGGAAGACGAATGAGGCTGATAAGTCCTCCGGACATCGTGGGTTACATCCTAGGATTTTAAAAGTAGCTACAGAAATCAAAGATACGTAGGTTTAATGGATTTGTGGTGATAAATTGCCCATAGTGTCCAGGGATGCACAGGTTAGGTGGATTAGCCATGGGAATGCAGAGTCATAGGGATAGGGTGGGGGTGGGTAGATCAGGGTGGGATTATCTTCCTTGGTCGGTGTGGACTCAATGGGACAAATGGCCTACATCCACACTGTAGGGATTCTATAATTTCGTGGAATGACAGAGCAGAAAGGATGGGCAGAATGGCCTACTCTGCTCCTTTGCCTCGTAGTCTTCCCTTTGAAATGTCCTAGCCAGCCACTCATCTTAAGGACAGATCAAGTGCTCTTCTTATCAGTAATACCTCCACTCCTTGAAAGACTAAAAAAAATCTGCTTGTGTCAACAATTAACCTATCTTGTCATACATGTTGTGTGCATTCAGATAAGGAGCCTGTAATATCTCTCTCATTGTTTTTCCTTACACTGACCATATATGTTGATGCACTTTAATGTTAGTAAGCTCTGTCTCTTCTTGACACCCTCTCATTATCATTACATGTAAGATTATTCTGCCGTCTTGCCTTGTCCTTTCTCTTTCATAATCTATATTTCCCTTCACCAAAGCCTTCCTCGTTCTGAACCCTTGTCCTCCCAATCCGTCTAACGCTTGAAATATATAGAGGCGGCGAGCAAATTCATCCCCAAATCACTCAGAGAAATTGACCCACCAAGGGAATCAGTCAGAGAAATATTACTGCTGAAAATAGAATGGAAGGAAGAGGATCTGTTCCACCAATCACAACTTGATTCTCTCCAAACTGACTGCTTATAAGCTTACGAGTCATCTCATCAGCAACAAATGTCAGGGAGGAGCAACCTGTAAATGGGGGACAAATAGTCAGTAGGGCATATAAGTGATGACAGTGAGAACCTTCAGCTAACGCTGGGATTGGGGTCTGTATTTAGTCTAGGCCGGGAACAGGGCCTGTCTTTGCCAAGGATGGTGTTGTGGCCCTTTCTGCTGAAACCAGGAGTTGAGGCCACATTTGCCAATGCTCGTATGAGAGTCATTGAGCAATTGGAACAAAGGAAGGTAAAAATACATTGCCCTAATTTGTCCATCATGCATGCACCTTAAAGGACATGAAACTGTTTAGAATTGTACAGCATTTCTGAGAAAGATAATAAATAATGTCACCTGTATCAAAAACTGATATGGTAAGAAACAAAAATATCTACAAACTAAATTAGTGATAATAATCTATACATCAATTTTTTTTACATATGAGATTTTAACATGTTTTCTCTGCAGTTTTCACTTTAAATTCACTTCTAGCCTGTGAAAGATATGACTGGAAATGTAACAGCCAGCCAATTTTTTATGTAGCTAGACCAATAAAATGGACACAGCAGTGGCTAAAATCCTAATGCTTAAGATCCATGTAATTTTGTTTTACCGATAAAGGACTACACATTTAAAATATAGCATCTAATTGTCTGCTTTTCTTACTCCTTTAACTGCCAGTATACTTTGGACATAGTGAGATGCTTTGCTCATAGTTCAGTTGTTGTTGCATCTGTTTGGTTGAAGTACGCATTTCACTTCATTTCTTCTTTCTCTTTGTTTCTCTGCTCACCTTTTCTTTTTTCCCTCTCATACATATTTACTGTCTCAGAATCATCTATGTCTTTTAATTCGTTCATAGGATGTGGTCATCACCAGCCAGATCAGCACTAATTGCCCATCTCTTATTGTCTTTGAGAAAGTGATGATGAACTGCCTTCGTGAACTGCTCCAATTGGTGTAGGTAGACCCACAATGCCTTTGGTGTAGGTAGGCCCGCAATGCCTTTGATGAATGGGTTCCAAGACTTTGACACAGTGACTTATAAAGAACAGTGATATATTTCCAAGTCAGGATGATGAGTGGCTTGGAGGGGTACTTGCAGACAGTGGTGCCTCCATGTGTCTGCTGCACAATCTAGATGGTAGTGGACATGGCTTTTGAAGGTATTTTCTCAGGTGAATTTCTGCAGCACATCTCGTAGATGGTACACACTGCTGGTACTGAGCATTGCTGGTGGAAGGAATGAATGTTTGTGGATGTGGTGCCAATCAAGTCGACTGCTTTGTTTTGGATGGTATCAGGCTTCTTGAGTGTTGTTGGAGCTGGAAGCAAGTGGGTGATATTCCAACACACTCCTGACTTGTGCCTCATAGATGGTGATCAGATTTTGAGGTGTCAGCAGGTGATTTATCTGCTATAGGTTTCCTACCGTCTGAACTGCCCCTGTAGTCACTATGTTTATATGGCTAGTCCGGTTCAACTTCTGGTCAGTGGTAACTCCAAAGATGTTGATAGTGGACTCAGCATTCCACAGCAGGTAATAATGATCTCAAATACCTTGTATTAAGCTCAGTTTACAGAGGCTGGTTGGTTTTAATGTAGTGCTTAAGTTACTTCAAAGTTAAGACCATAAAGTCAGTTGATGTTTGGATGCAAATATGGCATTGAAGCAGGAGATAGAAATTCAACAGCTCTTCAATTTTAAGAAATTCACCCAATATCTGTCCATTGCTTTACCTTGTCTGGCCACATTTGAGACTGACATATGCTATTGAAAATGAGAAAGTGCTTAATTTCCTAGCACAACAACTACTCATCTTAATAGCCCAGAAAGTTACTCACCATATTTTATTCTTAGAATTTTATGAAAAGTTCCAAGTAAGTATGCTCAAATTTTCATCTAAAAGTCAGCCATTATTTTAATGTTACCATAATGCTAAAACATTTCGCTTTTTCTCCAAGTGGAACATTATAAAGCCTAGAACCTGAACTGACATTTAGGATATATAGCATCCACATATTTCTGACAGGCTTTCAAATAGTTATAATTGTGGTAGTGGTGTTGATACCTTCCAATAATTGGTGGTCATTTTAAAAAAGAGCCTTCTACGTTTCCGTACTCTGCCTAAATTGAGCTGCAGAAGTGATCGAGTATGTATCCATGTGAAGATGTTTAGTCAGGTTCTTCAGAATTTCTAAGGGACAAAACTAATGACAGTGCCTTATGGTAGGTGAACATCAGCCAGTAAGTATTGCTTGATGAAAATGAATGCTACAGACATTTTTAAGATGAAATTTGACATACAGGCATGATGGTGACTTGACTGATTCATATCAGACAGAATGCATTCAAGGGGAAACTTGATAAACATGACTGCTGTAAGGATTAGGAGGGCATGTGGATATGATTAGGCAAAGAGAAGTGATAGGAGGCCAATAAATGTTGGCACAGACCAGTCAGGTCAACTGCCCGCATTCTAAACTGAACATTTAATGCAGCTATCATTAATTTTAATAAGTTTTAACTTGTTTTATTATTTCTTCCTATTTCATCATTTTATGTCATATAATATTCCCTTGCTAATAGTGCCCGCAGACTCCCTACTTCTGGGCCTCTGGTAACTACAGCAGAATCACCAGGGCATACAGTTCGAACCCTGGCTGAAACTCAGCAGGTCTGGCAGTATCTGAGAAGAGAAAACAGAGTTAATGTTTTGAGTGTGATGGCTCTTTAAGAATCTTCAGCAATTACTGCTTTTGTTTCAGACCTCCACCATCTGCAGTTCTTTGTTTTATTCTACTCCCGGGATAATTATTGGCTACATTGGAGTTTATGTTCTTTTTGGAAAGGGTTAAGGCTAGGGCTAGGGTTAAGGTTAATTTATGTGTTGCTGGGTGGGTGTCAATGTTGTAGCTGCACTGGAACAACTTAATTATGCATGCAGCTAATTCTGAAGTGCAACTTTTGCTGGAATGTTGTTAGAACCCATAACCTTTGCAGTATTTAGTGCCTTCAGCCATTTCTTAATGTAACACAGAGTGAGATGACTTATGCATCGGTAATGCTGCTAATCTGGAGTGCTCCGGACAAGGCCGAGATGAATCAGCTGCTTGGCATTTTTGACTGAAGATGGTTGTAAATGTTTCAGATATGTCCTTTACACTGATTCTGTTACTGAGGAACAGAATATTGATGATATTCCTTCCCCTGTTTGTTGCTAATTGCCCATAATAACTGGATATGGTGGGACTGTAGAGTTTAAATCTGATTTGTTGATTATGGGAACACTTAGTTATATTTATTGTGTACTGTGTTTGCTCTAGTCCAGTTTAACGCCTTATTTTCACGTATGGTTTGTGTTTCTCCTGGCATGTAGTTTTCATTGTACCAGAAGATTCTAGTTTATCTTGGAAATTTACAAATGAGCAGATTGTGATTGGGGTTTGTTAAAAAAACCGGGATTAGATGATAGCTGCTGATGCAGGAGATATTAGCTAAAGCAATTTAAAGGGACAAACACCTTTAGAGAGTAAAATGATTTCTTTACCAAGACACAGTGCTTGTGAAGTGCTGCCATTAACAGCATTCAAAGTTGATGAGGCAATAGTGACAGGTTATGTGTTTTATGGTATCGCCCCATCATTATTTCCTAATTTCCAGTTATCCCTCTTTCATGCTGGATACTTCATCAGTCAGTACCCTTTGAAAGTGCTTGAGGCTGTTTGAATGGGAATGGACAGAATTTTCAATCTGTGTGCCCATTCAAGTGATACTGGAAAATTAGGGCTGGAAAATCTTGCTTAAAATAGCAGGGCCGCAGTCACGCTATGATGCCAGGAGCAAAGTTCAGTGGATTCTGGAGGTCTGAAATAAACACAGAAAATGTTGGAGAACCTCGTCAGGTCTGGCAGCATTTATGAAGAGAGAAAAAAGCTTAATGTTTCGAGTCCAATTTGGCTCTTCTTTGGAGCAGTCCACAATAATGTTGGGCAGAGTCATAGAAGTTTATAGTACAAAAAAAGGCCCTTTGGCCGATTGTGTCCTTGCCAGTCAAAAACAACCACCTAACTATTTTAGTCCCATTCTCCAGAACTTGGCCCATAGCTATGTATACCTTGGCATTGCAATTGTACGTCTAAATATTATGAGGGTTTCAGTCTGTATCACCCTTACTTGCAATGAGATCCAGATTCTTTCCATTTTCTGAGTGAAAAAACTTTTCCTCACTTCCCCTCTACATCTCCTGCCCCTGACTTTAAATCTATGTCACCTGGTCATTGATCCTTCCATCAACTGGCACCACTACCTGCTGTCCTACAATATCATAACATTGCTCCACAGGAAACTGGTTTTCTTCTGGCATTCTTCGCCTATAAAAGTAAATGATACATTTCTACCATTAAATGGAAGCTCTAAGAAAACCTCTGATGGTGAGGTGCTTCTCGGCAATATAATTTCAACACCTATTTTAATATCTTCAAAAGACAAAGGCAGAAATTGCTGGTGAAACTAACAGATCTGGCAGCATCTGCAAGAAGAAAGCAGAGTTAATGTGTCAAGTCCAGTGACCCTTCAGTACATAGTTCTGTACAGCTGTACAGCATTTCTTTGCTAAGTCCATATTGACTGCCCTTTAAGGTCGATGTCTGGTTAAGTATTAAGCAATGTGATCTCTTAAAAGTTGTTTTCAAAAGTCTTTGCAGCTAACAAATTTTCTGGCCTGTAACCCAGCTATGTTCTTTTGCCTGTTTAAATAACGGTGTGTTGATAATGACCTTCTTATCTTTGGTAGCTTTAATCAAACTTCCAATGGCAACAGTTCAGTAATAAACAAACAAATAGTTTGCTGACACTTTTAACAAGAAACTATGAAGTCCTGTTTCGTTGTGAGTAGAAACAAGAATGTTCTGAGCATCAGCACACTGGTGACATGATGGGTAAAGCACATTCCAGGCTATTCTTGGCAGTGGTCAATTGCTGCCTTTGTTCTCAAAATGGTGCTATTGTGCTTGCAGCTGAATGAACACTCATGCAGTAATTGATGATGGCAATGATACAGGCATGGCTTTTGTAACTGTTACTGATTTCTAGTTGGTTGTTGCATCAAGAGATGTCTGCCTCAGCTTATAAACTGATTATAGCATATTTAGCAATGTGATGCATGTTAACTGTGTCAAAGCAAATTGCTAATTCCATGTCACAAGATCTTTGTAGAAAATTAATGGTTCACAATTAATTATGCATGGTGAAAGTAAGGTCTATCCTTCTTTCTCACACAAACAGAGCTTTCTTTGTCGAGAGGTCCATTGGGCAAACAGGAATAAAGTTGCACATGATATACCTGGGGGCAAAGCTCTCCCTTTTGGCCCTAGCCTATTTTTCACACAACTTTTAAAATGTGTGTAATTTGTAAGAGAGCATTTCCAAACAATTTTTCAAATTGTTTATTGTTAATCCTCTTGATTTATGATATCATAAACAAGACCAGAGAAATTATTTTCCTCCCCTTTGCTGACCAGATAGACAGCTACAGTATTTATTATTATGGGTGCAATTTTAATACATGATTAAACGATTTGATGGCAGAACTCCTTGGGTCAGTGGAAATTAAATAGCTGGAAAGAAAGAGCCTGGAAGGTTCTTTCATCTCACCATCCCTGGAGAATTAAAGACTTTGTTTGCTTATTGTCCTCAAGTAAGGATTAGAATTCTTCTTTGTTCCCCATAATATGCATGGATAATCAGGAGAGACTCATGTTGTGGGCCCTGAATTGAAGAGCTCCAGATTTGCAAGGAACTGTAGAATTATTATGATGTAGAAAGAGGCCAATCAGCCCATTGTGTTTGAACCGGTTCTGTGAATGAACGTTATGATTTAACGCCATTCTCCTGCCTTTTCTCCTTAACCCTGAATATTGTTTCTAGTTAAACAACTATCCAGTTCCTTTATGAATACTTCAGTTATCTGCACCACATTTTCAGGCAGCACATTCCAGACGCTGTTTGTTGCCATGTGAATTTTTTTTTCACATCACATAGAGTCATAGAGATGTACAGCATGGAAACAGACTCTTCGGTCCATGCCAACCAGATATCCTAAATAAATCTAGTCCCATTTGCCAGCAATTGATTCATATCCCTCGAAACCCTTCCTATTCATATCCCCATCCAGATGCCTTTCAAATGTTCTAATTGTTCCAGCCTCCACCACTTCCTTTGGCACACACCACCCTCTGTGCGAAAACGTTGCCCCTTAGGTTCCTTGTAAATCTTTTCCTTCTCACGTTAAACCTATGCCTCATTTGTTTCTTTTGCCCAATTACCTTATATGTGAAAGTCTTTACACAAGATGTTATTCATCTGCCAATCTGCTAATGTGGTATACTGCATCCGCTGTACCCTTTGTGGCCTCCTCTACATCAGGGAAACCAAGCGGAGGCTTGAGGACCACTTTGCAGAACACCTACGCTCAGTTCGCACTAAACAACTGCACCTCGTGAACCAGTTCAACTTACCCTCTTCCATTCCTCAGATGACATGTCCATTCTGGGCCTCTTGCAGTGCCACAACGATGCCACCCGAAGGTTGCAGGACTAGCAACTTATATTCTGCTTGGGAACCCTGCAGCCCAATGGTATCAATTTGGACTTCTCAAACTTCAAAGTCTCCCCTACCGCATTCCCAAAACCAGCCCAGCTTGTCCCCGGCTCCCTAACCTGTCCTTGCTCCCACCTATTCCCTCCTCCCATCTCAAGCCCCACCCCAATTTCCTACCTACTAACCTCATCCTGCCCCCTTGACCTGTCCATTCTCCCTGGACTGACCTATCTCCTCCCTTACTCCCCACCTACACTCACCTTTACTGGCTCCATCCCCACCTCTTTGACCTGCCAGTCTCCTCTCCACCTATCTTCTCCTCTCCACCTATCTTCTCCTCTCCACCTATCATCTCCTCTCCACCTATCTTCTCCTCTCCACCTATCTTCTCCTCTATCCATCTTCTATCCACCTCCCCCTCTCTCCCTATTTATTTCAGAACCGCCTTCCCCTCCCCCATTTCTGATGAAGGTCCAGGCCCAAAACGACAGCTTTCCTGCTCGGCCTGCTGTGTTCATCCAATCTCTCACCTCATTATCTCCTAATTTTATAGATCCCCTTTTAGTGTTTTTTATATTTGTAATGTTGTTAACTTATTGGCAACAGAAATCCTGTTTAGAATTGCAAGATTTAGTTTAGCATCGTTTTTTTGCAGTACCTTATCTCATTGATGCCATTTTGGTGTGAAATCACTGTCTGTCTCAGACCTGAGGCTGCTCCCAGTCTTCTGATATGCAGCTTGTTTCCATCTGCAGCTCTGCCAGAATTCTTCCTGAAGGAACCGCTGTCCACTGGGCTCGGACCCCCCGTTAGGCAGAGCCTCCACTTGTCCCAGCTGTCACCCAACAGCATCTACCTGAGAACCTTTGCAGGCTGCTACCACCCCAGGCCTGTCTGATGTGACAGAACCATACTTTCCAGGCCCCGTGGCCTCTGGGCACTTGCGTGCTCTGCGTGAAGGTGGTGGCCGGAAGTTCAGACCCCCATGGGCAGACTGCGGCCCTCAGTGGGGGAACACCTTAGAAAATTCACCAAATTTCATTGGACCACCCTCCATACCAACACCTCCATCTACCCCAAGACTGAACCAATCCCATCAGCTGTCCCATGCTTCCTTATGAGCTGCGAGCCACAACCCACCACTGGTACCCAGCGGCCCTGGCTGCCACCACAGGACGATAAGTGGAAGGAAATACCAAGGAGCGCAGCCGTAGCTGACAGACCACTGTTCAGGAGGAGGGGCAGGAAGGCCAAGGCTCCATACCCAGCCCAACGGCACAGTCGCTTCGAGCAGTGGCCCCAGCAGACCCTAGAGGCAGTGGCAACAGCGAGTAGAGCTACAAACCCCAAAATAGACACCAGCAGGTTGCAGCCATGATGAGCCAGGAACAAAGGGGGTCCCGAACAGCTGACCTGGAGCTTGTTCAACACAGGCTCCCCAAGCATCCGCTCCTCCTCCACCCCCCACAACCTCTGCTCTGCTTTCAGAGCAAAGCAGTTTGCACTCTTTTAGGTGCTTTAAGTAGAATATTGCATTATATTTCTGTTTGTAAATGTATTTTATTGTAAGGGTTATTTCATTTACCAGTGCAGAGATTTAGCCATTTCAAAGTACAGATGGTACTGTGCTGTACTGTATTTCAATGTGTAGATTAAGTATAATAATTTAATTTTATTTCTCTGCTCAGGAAAGCCCTACAGAATCAAATGCTTGTTTTAACGTTGATTCTTGTCAATGCTTCAGTTAAAGTCTTTTTTCATAAAGTTGCAACCAAGATTTTAAATGAGGATTGATATATTTTCATTTGCTGAGCCTTAGGTTTGGACAAGTTTAAAGATTTTGGATTTTTTTGGATTCCTACACATCCCTGACTTTGATGTTTATATGTACTGTGGAAAGGCTTACCACAAACATTTCTAGGGAAAGCTTGAAAAATGTAAGGCCGGTGTATGCTGGAATTGATATATACCAGAACGGCTGAACTATAATTTGATTGAGCTCAAGAAATTAGCCCAAATTGATCCCCAAATGTTTGTCCAATTTTTCATCACTCTGAGGAAATGAAATTGAATGATAAACAATGTGGACACACTAACTTAAATGCTTCTCTTCAGATAATTAGTTTGAGGTCAATTTTAAAGTTGTTAGAGAAGAAGAAACCAAAGCCTAAAAAGGAATCTATTCCGAGCCAGCGATGAGATACCCAAGACAAAAAGTTTTTGTAGCTCCTGTAAAATGATTTGGATATCTGGTTACTGCTCTGTGCACAAAAGGTGGCATGGTCATCATGGTTCTAATCAACAATATTTCTTCTTCATCAAACCATGCTTCTCAAGTATTGCTTGCACGCAGATTAGTTAAAATTAGGCTTAGCTACTCTCACAAAGGAAGAAACTTTACATAATTAGAAATTGCCACTAAAATGCAAGAAAAACAGGCCTTTGGTTAACCCCTTTGTTAGGAGATTATAAAGTTATTTTCTAAGAAACTCTTGAGATCATATGATACAGAAATTAAATGTACCTTGAAAGTATACTTTAAACAGGCCCGAACTTAGATTTGCGCAATGAAATTCATGGTCTCTAGACATCCCAAAACACATTACTTTTCAAGAGTTGTCCCTGTTACGTGGGAAAAATCGCAGTCAATTTTTTGCACACAGCAAGGCCCCACAAATATCAATGTTACAATGATCAGATAGTCATTTTTTGATGTTAATTGAGAGATAATTATTTACTTGAGCTCTGGAGAATTTTGCTCTGCTTTTAGTCAGCTGGTATCATGTGATCTTTTACAACCTTGTGAGAGGGCAGGCAGAGTTCACTTTAATGCATCATCTGAAGGATGACCCCTCTCATAGGCAGCACTTCTTCAATTCTGCATCACACTGTCAATCTAGATTTTGTAAAGTCCCTGGAATGCGACTTGAATGCACAATCTTTCCTCCAAACGTGAAAGTGCTTTCCACAGTTCAGAAGCCTGAATACAGGTCCCAAGTATGTCAGCCAACAGGTCCCTTTTCACTAAAAGATTCCTCACTTTGAAAAATATCTAACAACTGGGTAGGCTGCAATGCTCATGAACCTCACCTGCAATTTGTCAATGTCATCCTAAGTAAAAAATAATAAAATTGCTGAAAATGTTGGGTTGTGCAGTCCTTTACGTGCACATGCATATTACAAAATGTAACATCTTACTGTCCATGTATCCATCAGGAGTTGCAGTCTCTCGGCCTGAGATTAAACAGCAGCTCCCAGCATCCAGTACTAATTCCAGTCAGAATGAAGCCCAAATCATGAAAAAAAATCAATGTTTTCCACCTCCAGTGAATTGCTTTACGTTTCTCACTTTGATTTAACCCCTGTTATTGACATAGTATGTGGTCTAGATTACTATTTTTTCAGTTTGATCATATACTTTCAAGCGTTATCCTTGGAATTTCCCATGTTTGCAATACAAAGATGAACAACAAAATGTAATTCAATAAAGTGAATTCCAACAGACTGTCAAATGATTTAGTTTTAATGATATGAATATTAACGGTAAAAATTAATTTATTTGCAAAAACCTTTTTATTTTGTGTTTGTGTCCATTGGTTTTTTTTAATGTCTTTTGAGATTTGCCCTTGCAGATTATCACTTTTAACATCAACTGAACTATCTGCAGTTATGCTTGGGACCTTGCAAGATGAAATTTAAAAACATCACAAAAACTGAAAATATATTAACTGAAATGGCAGGAAGTCAGACAGCATCTGTGTGAGAGAAACAGTTTATGGCTGGGACTTTGTCAACAGTGTATGGTCTCAATCCACTTGGGACAGTGTGTCAAGCACTCATCACAAAAGTTTAAGATATAATCAAATTACTCAAAATCCCTAGTTTTGCACCCTGGTGAACTCAGATTAACAGGGAGCATTGATCAGATTTCTGCAATTAACAGGAATCCACTGCTCATTGCAAATTAATCAGTTCTAACCAAATGCAAACAACAAATGATCAATCAACACATGACAATCCAACTTAAACTCGACCCCTTAAAGCTCTCCACACACATGCAGACGGATGTAGACAAGCAAACAAAACATTAATGCTGTGGGTGGAGACAAAGAATTAAAGGACACAGTTTAGAAGCACCAATCAGCAGAATTTAATATCTTAGTGATAAGGGGAACTGCAGATGCTGAGAATCCAGGATAATAAAATGTGAAGCTGGATGAACACAGCAGACCAAGCAGCATCTCAGGATCACAAAAGCTGACGTTTCGGGCCTAGACCCTTCATCAGAGAGGGGGATGGGGTGAGGGTTCTGGAATAAATAGGGAGAGAGGGGGAGGCGGACCGAAGATGGAGAGTAAAGAAGATAGGTGGAGAGAGTATAGGTGGGGGGGTAGGGAGGGGATTGGTCAGTCCAGGGAAGACGGACAGGTCAAGGAGGTGGGATGAGGTTAGTAGGCAGGAAATGGAGGTGCAGCTTGGGGTGGGAGGAAGGGATGGGTGAGAGGAAGAACAGGTTAGGGAGGCAGAGTCAGGCTGGGCTGGTTGTGTGGTGCAGTGGGGGGAGGGGACGAACTGGGCTGGTTTTGGGATGCGGTGGGGGAAGGCGAGATTTTGAAGCTGGTGAAATTCACATTGATACCATTGGGCTGCAGGGTTCCCAAGCGGAATATGAGTTGCTGTTCCTGCAACCTTCGGGTGGCATCATTGTGGCACTGCAGGAGGCCCATGATGGACATGTCATCTAAGAATGGGAGGGGGAGTTGAAATGGTTCATGACTGGGAGGTGCAGTTGTTTATTGCGAACCGAGCGGAGGTGTCCTGCAAAGCAGTCCCCAAGCCTCCGCTTGGTTTCCCCAATGTATAGGAAGCCACACCGGGTACAGTGGATACAGTATACCACATAGGCAGATGTGCAGGTGAACCTCTGCTTAATATGGAAAGTCATCTTGGGGCCTGGGATAGGGGTAAGGGAGGTGGTGTGGGGCAAGTGTAGCAATTCCTGCGGTTGCAGGGGAAGGTGCTGGGTGTGGTGGGGTTGGAGGGCAGTGTGGAGCGAACAAGGGAGTCACTGAGAGAGTGGTCTCTCCAGAAAGCAGACAAGGGTGGGGATGGAAAAATGTCTTGGGTGGTGGGGTTGGATTGTGACGTTGGATGGCGGAAGTGTCAGAGGATGATGCGTTGTATCCGGAGGTTGGTGGGGTGGTGTGTGAGAACGAGGGGGATCCTCTGGCGGTTTCAATGTCTTGTTGTTTCTTCTTATCACCAATCATCATGTTTCAGGTTTTCAGTTCTTTACGATAGACAAAGGGAAAGCTGATTCACTAATAGTTCAGCCTTTTAGCAGCTGGTTAGAAACAGCAGTTTGTAGGCAAGTGAGTGAGAATATCCAGGTATCTTCCAATTCTTCGTTACTTTGCTGCAAAGGAGAAAGAAGCTATTTGTATTTTTAGGGTCCAGAGGTTTTCTGCCATAATATTGTTTACACTTGGCACCTCGGCGACAGACAACATATCAGAGAATTGTTATATCGATGACTCCTGACCCACAGTTTTCCTCATTGAAAAACCAATCGACTTTGTGTCTTTGAGCCGCAAACACACATTCACAGTGCCAATGAGCCTCCTGTGTCTTCCCCTAATGTTTGAACAAGGCAACAGTGCCAAAACAACTCACAATGAGCTCCTGTAAATCATTTTAAAGCTGCAGCATCTCTTTTCATAATCCTCAGTTTAAAGCTGTATTCTTTTACTATTTTGTTCAGATGAAGAAAAATGTAAAGATGTGAATTTTACAGTTTCAGTCCTTAATTCATTACTCTCTTCACCTTTTCATTCACGAGTGCATTAAAATATTGCATGCTAGTAGTATGCAAGAGAGATATTTCCAATGTAGTTGTAGAGGGGGTTCTTCATTGATGAAACTTGTCATCATCTGACAGTACTTCTACTGCAGACCAGACTCAGTGTTTTAACTAGTCTGCTAACCCTTTGATGGAAAAATGTTTGGACAATACTGACACTACCCTTCAGACCTCTCATTTTCTTAACTTGACTAACTAAACCCACCACCATAACATTCCCTTGCCCTCATTCTACCTCACTCTCCCAGGTCCCTGACTCCTCCATCCTCTGCTGGAACTCTTTTCCTCTCACAGAACATACAGCCCCCAAAATTGTCTTTCACCAGCTAGGAAATTGGATTCTCAAATGTGTGTCTTTCAGCTATGGTCAGAATGTTGTTGGTTCACCTCAATCTTATACATATGCATCACCTGGCACCTTCATTTCAGCATTAAAGTCCTGCTGTACTCTCACTTGTAGAAGAGGTGTTTAAAATGTGGGCTTTCCATCAGGTTCAGGTGTATGTGAATGACCCATGCCACTACTTAGAGAATGACAGGATTTTTCTGGATATTCAGATGAGCATTCCCCTTTCAACTTATACAACAAAAGCAAACTGACATCTGATTGTGCTGCTGGGATCTTTTGGTGTGAAAATCTGTGAATTTCTTCCACAAATAGCAGTCACTGTTGCCCAAAAGATTCCACTATATTCTTATGAGAAACATATTGAGTCATGGTATTGAAGTAAGTTAAGTCTGATTTAGTGTATTAATGTTCTATTTTGTAATATCCCCTTAGATTTTAAAATAAACCTTGTAATTGTTGATTGTTTACAATTGTTTATTCAAGCACATTAGATCAATACATTTGTTTAAGGCCATATCTGGATATTACATGCATATATAAATATATACATGTCATATATATTGTATAGTTTTTTGAAAACATGGCAAACTTTAAGGAAGGAATATAATTTTGGTATGAAAATGTGCCTGTTTCCAAAATCACTATTTTCCTTTTCCCCTCTTCTAATATAGGGAACTAATTTTTAGCAGCAATCGAAGAAACTAATGTCTTATGTTGATCATTGTTGAAGCTATTAGACAGTACACAGCAGGATTCACTTTTGCTGTGCAGCTGGGTCTTGCTGATACTTGAGCCGGAAACATCTGGGTCCATCTGCTGATTGCTGTTCTTGTTTCACCCCCTCATGTGGAGCTCAATGATTGATTCTTCAGCTTTAGAGCTTCAGTCGCTTGAGACAATTCTCTTTTCTGCTGGAATTTGATTTTATGAAGTATTAAAAGGAAGCTTATGTAACTGAATTAAGGGAGTAACTTGTAATAACGTCTTTTAGTGTTGCAGAAGTTTACTCTCAATTGTTCCAAAAGCACTTGGTGATTCATTTTGAAGAGACTTGCATTGGGTGTCAACTTTGGGAGTATATGGTTCATGGACAGCTGAGGATAACTCTTTATTTCCTCCCAACTCTCCTTACTTCACCCCATGTTTCAAACACTCATTTATGTAAGACTTAGAGATTATGTATAATAATTAATGCTGTGTTTTTTTTCTGACATTATTTAATAATGGAATCCTTTAATTTACATTACAGTTAAATCTCATTTTTAAAGCAGAATGGAGCAAGTTTTACTCTCTGCCCAAAATTATTTGGAAGTGCTGATAGTGCTTGGAAGAATTAGGGACCCGTTCCATTCCCCCGACTCTTATCATCCCTCACTTTGAGCACAAAAATGTACCAAAAATTACTTTTGAAAAGGATAACAGGAGAACTGAGCTATGCTCTTTATAACAGATGTTGTTTGGGAGAGCAGTTCTGAAACCAGGAGGATTACTTAGTCCTGATCTGTATGTCAGATTTATTTGTTTGCATGGTAACTGCAGGGTGTTTTTTTAGAAAGGAATCTTACAACGGAAATGCTTAAAATAAGATGGGTTAAAAGGGAATGGTCTTTCCAGTCTTAATGTTGAAAAATGTATTATGAAAATCAGCCACTACACGTTTTTGAAACAAATTGCTGTTTTTTGATTTAATTTATCTTGTCTCAGACTTGCCATGGAGTGGAAAAAGCTGTCTTTTAAATTAAGATTTTTCCCGTACATCTATCTCTTTGAATCTTTACAGTTTATTTCTTTGACACCATATACAAATTCTGATAGTTCCATTTGTCACCCTTTTGATCTTTACTCTCCTGTGCTGGTTCTTTATACTTAATTAGCCAATAAAACATGGTTAAATAGCTGATTCTCCATTCTCAAACTACCCTGCAATGGCAGAGGATGAGATTAAGTTGCTATGGGTGGTAGTATTGTTTAGCTCTATATTCTGTTTGGCATGATGTGTTGTGCTACTGCAGATATGATGGTGAGATCTTGCCCCTTTTAAAGGTTATTCAGAAGTTTGAATTCCCAGAAGAGATGCAGTTAAATGAGGAGAACCTACATTATTTTGGTTTTAAGCTCTTAATGGTCTCCCTGAGTGATTGGTATTGTGCTTTGAGTGTAAAAGCAACAGAAACTTTGGGCTGAATCTTGTTGTACTTGTTACATTGAGTTTTGTGGATTGACTCTCACCAGGAAGATGGGCATATTATCTCACCACGTCTTGCCAAGTTAATTTTTGTTCCCATTTCAATGGTATCATATTCAATTTCTGTGTCATCTTAGCACATGCTATCCCTAGAACAATTTACTACTCACCAGATATCTGCCCTATGACCAACATTCATCAGTGTGATTTTGAAAGCCTTGGAAGAGGGCTAGAGGTTGTCAGCTGCTGGAGGGCTGTCGTCTTTCTGGAGGACTGACACAGCAGAATATGATATTCATGCCTGCCTGATTGAAGGTTCCCACGTTGGCCCGTGTTTTCTCCAAGGCTGCAGTGCTACAAGAAATGAATGACCTTCTCTGCTGTACCAGGGTAAGTGCTGTACTCTGCTTTCTGTTAACTCACACTGACTCTATTTCTGCCATTGTGCCCACTTCCCACTAAGACTCATGCTCTGACAACCCTTCTGTTGCATGCAACACTTTGGCAGACTCCCTCTCGTTTCCTTGTGGCCTGTCTGCTTTGCATCCCCTCTTAGCACAGATCAGCAGCTTCCCCTGGCTACACACATCAGTACTCACAGCCATGCCATCCATTCGCAGCTTACTCCTTCACACCCTTTACGTCATTGCAGGAGAACACTTTTCATTGGAGGTGGAGCTATGGTGTATAGTTCTGGGAGAGGTAGAAGGTATGGTGAACTCCATATCCATGTCAAACCTGTATATCAGGAGAGGATCCTTGACCTCTCAGAAGAGGATGGGGACTGCTCCTTGAAGCTGTATAGACACCGATGTCCCAGTAGCTCAGTAAATACCATTTGTCATTATGGGTGTCATTAATACCTCTCTGACTATACTAATTTCTGTATTCGTTCGTTATGCTTCTGAGAATCAGGACAGTTACTGGTTAAGGACAGGAAATTTCCCCGTGTAGATTCTGTTTCTGGCTGAAACATGATAGATGAGTATAAACAAAAGAAGGATACCTTGAAAGATAATTTCTGGAGTATTTTTAACCCATGTTTGTCAGTGCTGTTATGTCAAATGTGAAAAGTGCTTTCTTGGGCACTGTGACTTTTGAATAAGTTTCTCAATGATGCAATGAGTGAAGTCACCATGGAGAATACTGTTAACTGGTGTAGGTCAGAGATCCTTGGTTCAGTTCCTGATTTTTTGAATTGGAAGATGTGAGTTGGGTGGAGCAATTGACCTGAGTGCCCCTGGATTATATACAGCAAACTTTTCCCTGGATTCACATGCCAAATTACTTTGTACTGACTTTAGCTAGAAAGTACGTGTGTATGAACATGTGAGAATGGTAGATGTGTCTACTTCAAAACCCAAATATCCTGTGTCCATTTCTGAAAGCAGGGTAATTTGTAAAACTGATAGGAGAGCCAATGCAATCAGGACAGTAACACAAACTATGGTATGGCATCGAACAACACAGTTAATCTTCTTGTGACAGTTGTTGTTTGATCTTGTATGGAAACTCCCCTTGACAATCAGTGGCCATCACTGAATCCCCACTATCAGTGCTTGGTGGTAAACGTAGACCAGAAACTGAACCAGCCGCATAAATAAGGTAGCTACAAGATCAGGTCAGAGATCAACAATTCTCCACAATGTGCCCACAATTCCTGCTCACTATTTACAAGCCGCAAGTCGGAATACTGTCCTTTGGCCTGGATGAGTGCAGCTCTAACAGTGCTTTAAATGCACAAAATCATCCAGCACAAAATAGCTGGCTTTATTGCTACCTTTCTCACCATCTTCAAATTCATTCCCTTCACAACTGATGCATAGTAGCAGCAGTGTGTACTACCTACAAGATGCATGCAGCAACCTATCAGATTCCTTCACTAACACTTCTCCAAACCCACAAACTCTGCCGTAAAACCATAAGGCATGGGAGCAGAAGTAGTCCATTGCACCCATTGAGTCTGCTTTGCCGTTCAATGTGACCATGCCTGATTTGATAATCCTCAACTTCACTTCCCAGCCTTTTCCCCATATTGATGAACAGTTTGTCTGTCTCAGCCTGAATATACGTAATGACCCGGTCTCAACAGCGGTAAAGACTCCCCACGTTCACTATCCTTGAAGAGAACAAATTCTTCCTCATCTATGTCTTAAATGTTTGACCACTTATTCTGAGATTATTCCCTCTAGCCCTAGACACTACCATAAGAGGTTACAATCTTTCCATGCCTTCTCTGTCAAGTTCCATAACCATGTTGTGTATTTTAACAAGATTGCCGCTCATTCTTCTATGTTTCAATCAGTACAAGTCCAATCTACTCAATTGCTCCTCGTGGCAATCCTACCGTATTTCACATCGTACCTACTGAACTGTCTGTGGACTGCCTCCAATGTCAGTATATCTTGCCTTAGATAAGGGTCCAGAACAGATCACAGAATTCGAACTAGTGCCATATATAGTTTTAGTAAAACTTCCCTACTTTTATAATCTATTCCCTTTGAAATAAAGGCCAACATTTCATTTGGCTTTCCTATTACCCGCTGAACTTGTCAATTCTAGGATGCTAGCTTTTTGTGATACATAGATGAGGACTCCCAAAAAACCCTGTTCTGTAGCTTTCTGCTTGCACCCTTTCTCCATTTTAGTAATATTCATCTGTTGTTCTTGCCAAAGTACATAAACTCACATTTTCCTACGTTATCATCCATCTGCCAAGTTTTAGCCCAATTCGTAACCTGTCTGCATCCCTCTGCAGACTCTTTGGTTTATCCTTGTGATTTGCCTTCCTACCTATTTATGTGTCATCTACAAATCTGGCTATAATACATTCAAATCTCACCTAAGTCACGTATATCTAAGAAAGAATTGTAGCCCTAGTCCTGGCCTCTTTGGCACGCTACTAGTTATAGATTGCCATTCTGAAAATGCCCTCTTTATTTCCAACTCCCTGTCTTTTGTTAGTTAGCCAGACCTCTATCCTTGCTAATGCACTACCTGCAGCACCATGGGCTTTTATCTTGTCAATTGGCTTAACTTGTAGTACCTGATCAAACATCTTCTGAAAATCCAAATATTTTACATCCACTGCTTCTCCTATATTTATTCTGTTTGATACCTCCTCAAATGAGGAGGAGGTGCATGTGAACACTCCTCCAAACTGACTTGAAACTATATCACTATTTCTTCGCTATCCCTGGGTCAAAATCCTGGAACTACTTTCCTAAAGCACTGTGGGTGTACTATATCCAAGGACCGCAGCAGTTTGAGAAGGAAACCCAGCACCACCACCTCACAGGCAATAAATACTGGCTTCATCAGTGATGTTCGTGAGCAAATAAAAAAATGTTTAAGCGAAAGTGCAGAGCATTGGTGATACCACATCTTAAATGCTGAGTTCAGTTTTGGTCTCATTATTCAAGGAAAGATGTAAATATGTTTGATGTAGTTCAGAGGAGTTTATTAGATGGCTGAAATGGGTGAGTTACCTTCAGAGGAAAGGTTAGGGAGATTTGGCTTGATTTACTGGAATTTGGAAGAGAGAATGGTGACTTAGCTGAAGCATATGAGATCCTGAATGGTTGGAACAAGGAGACTGTGGAATAACAAGGTGTAGAGTTGGATGAACACAGCAGGCCGAGCAGGAAGGCTGACACTTCGGGCCTAGACCCTTAAACTTTGCTTACTTGGATGAATCCAGACCTAGGGCACTGTTTTAAAATTAAAGGGCACCCTTTTAGTACAAAGATGGAGAGATTTTCTTTCTCATTGTCTCTGGAGCTTTCTGCAAGAGAATCAAGGGTTATCTGGTGTAGATGGAAGTGTGGAGTCTGTAAATACATCATTCATTATCTTATTGATTGGCAGGGCAGACTTGAGGGGCTAAATGGCCTATTTCTGTTCCTAATTCATAAAATCATATTGAAATATCACCCTACATCATGCAACATCATACATAATGGCCTTACTTCCACTCTTATGGTCTTAACACGGGAGGAAAAATTTGGTCTGTTATGATTACTGGCAATTTGTAAGAGCTACCCCTTGTTCTTTTCCACCATTGTCCTGCTAGTTCCTACTTTTCAAATCATACATCCAGTTCCTTCTTGAATGTTACTGTTGAATCTGTCTCAAAAGCTGTTTCGGACAGTGTATTTCAGGTCGTAACAACAAATCTTTCCCATTCAACTATCTCTTTTTTGCCAGTGATCTTAAACTTGTGGCCCCTAGTTATCCACCTTCTTTTCATTGGGAACAGTCTCTTCTTATCTACTGCATTGAAACCTTGTATAATTTTGAACACCTGTATAAAAGCTGTAGTTTAGGGAGAATGATCCCCGTTTCCCCAGTCTCTCCACATATCTGAAGTCCTTCATCATTTTTGTAATGTTTTTGTTGGATGTTTTATTGACATGCAAAGTATGTGTGGGAATGTATAGGTCCACAACATTAGGATTCAGTTTAAAAGAAAGAAAAATCAAATCTTTGCCGACTGCAGTTGGATGAACTAACCTTCATGGATTTCAGCCGAGCACAAAAATTGGTTTAGTACCAATGCTGGAATCTGGCAGAGCTGCAACATTGACCCTCTCTGATCAGCCTTTTTACTGTGACTACATCTTGGCAAAGGGGCTGGAGAGCAGGACTGCAGGAGTCCTTGTTAATTGGATCCAGATGCCCCTGCTCTTGTACACTGATGGCATTATGATAGCTGGCCTTTGGCTTTCACGCAGTGCTTGAGTTTGAGTTGGTCTCTGCACCTCAACAATTAATGAACAGTCAGTGACACCAAAATTGCAGCTGTTTTATGTTTTAACTTGAGTTCTCACTCAGTAAGCATGGCAGCCTCAGCAAAGTAATATTTGCACAAGTTTTCAATTTCGCTGTATTAATGAGCAACAACATGCCAGTAGGTGTCAGAAACAGTATCTTCCAGGCTGGTGGCAGGTTTTAGGTAGCTCAAGCGGCTTTGTAATTATGACGTTGTAACTATGAAATAACCAAAGCTGTCAATGCATTATATAATAATTACCATACCATGTTCTGCGGTATGGGAGGGGATCAACAAAGCAGTGTGAGTACTTTGGAGGGGGTCCCATTGAGAGAACTTGCAACTGAAAAGGCAGATGATTTGCAGGAAGGCGGTGAAGTGATTACCGGAAAATGGTATGGACCATTAACACGAGTGGCTGGAATCATTGAAAAGGCTGTCATGATAAATGCTATTCGAACAAGTGGATGTGGCTAACAGCGTATGGCAAAGCATGTTGTTTCTTTCACTGAGTTTGTTGGGCTACATGCTTCTGTATGTGTTCATTTTTCAACATCAATGGTGTGTATTTATACAATGCCTTTAATGTTGTAACAGTCTGAGCCTGCACGTTGGTCAGAGCTCCCAATTTCACTAAGTAGTGAAGACAATAAACGTGAAAATGTAGTTGTCAGTTTCACTCAACATGACCTCTGAGACACATTTCGTGTGGTAATGGGTTTGCAGCTTGGCAAATACCCATCTATTACCAACCAAGCTTTTGTGTTCTTTATCTCCAAGCAAAACAGTATAACTCCTCTCCTGAGGCCTGTAAATTGGCATTTAGGAGAAAACCATAGCAGTTGAATCCCTGCAGACATGCATTTAATAGTGGATGTTTGGAAAGAAATGTTTTAAATTGTCACTGGATTGTTAAAGTAAACATCATTCCTCAAGATTCGCTGCCAGAACTTTCAGTGCTTCCTAATGTCCCTGATGAAGATATTTTCCTGTGCTTATAACACTTAATTATTGTGGTAAGGACTGTGCATGATTACATTTTGAACTTGGGTACCTGGACTCTTTAAAGGCCTAGGCAGTCACCCATACATCTATTGTTTCTTGAAAGGGATCTCAACAGTTGCCATAATGTCAAAAATACTCAAAAAATATAAAAATAACATAAGTATTTTTAACTCCTTACACCACAGTAATTGTTTCCAGTAATCCAAACCTTTCTTACTCCACCTTCTTTCCACATTAATCATTTGAAGTTTTGAGCAGGTCTGTTGCTCCAAAGTAATGCTGTATCTTCCTCAATGTGTGACAAAAACATTTTTAGTTTCTTTTCCCTTCCCAATGATTATGTCAGATTTTTGTCACCATTTTGTTTAAAATCACTTTGCAATAAACCTTTTATTCCAAAAGATGAAGTAAGTCAAATTAATTTGTAAGCAAGTTGTCCCCTTCACAAAGCCTATATGAAGACTTCAGTCAGTTACGGGAATGAACAGACTGAAAATCAAGTGAGGTGCTTAGCCATGGAAAAACTGGTAGATTGGGAAATGCCTAGGGTGGAGTGGAAGGAGGGAATAATTATGAGGATCATTTAGCTTTAATCTGCTTTTTGTTTGTTGAATTCGGGATAGAGAGGATATGGTGGTTTGTAAAATTGTGTAATGAATGTATGAAGTAATGTAATTACGGCTGTTGATATAGCATAGCTTGTAATGTGCACAAATGAAGTCCGTTACAGTTAGTGGTCAGTTTTCTGTTATGCTTGTTTTGTATGAAGATCAACCACTAACCAAACCAATATAATGCTACATTTCCTGTTCTTGGTTAACTATACTTAGTGAACATTGACCACAGAGTCTTTGATGCTGATATATATGTTACATTAGACTGGAGAATGCTATGCTTACTGCCATTCATTGAAACCTTAAAATTGCAGTTTTGTGTAACAAGGTTTCTTGGCTTATAGCAACAGCCTTGCCATTTTGCTAAGTGAATTCAAAACAGTAATGTATCGATGAGAATAAGAGAGTGTGAAAAGATATTTGACATTTGTGTGTGGATCTGTCTGTTGGGCATTGAAAGAAAGAGCTGTCTCTTTAAGTTAAAACCATTGATGAGTAATAGACTTATGATGTGGTATAAGAAATGCTACTGTGTGCCTTTGGGGAAAGAGGGTTAATCCCAGGCTGTTCAGACTGTTCAGCTTCCTGCTCTCCACCTCATTGGGTAACCTGAGACTCAGACTCTGCTACATCCTGCAGAAGCTTTTCTGTTGGCAGAATGTTTGCACCGTATTCGCCTGAGGCACTTCCACCACTAACAAACTGCAACAGGAAGGCTCCTAAGGGGTTCAGAGAACATTCAACAAAACAAATGAAGGCTTGGCAATAATGAAGTACCTTTTCGAGAATATGTATTAATGTTCCTTAAAATGAATGTAACTCTTTGCTTTATTTGGCATGTGATTAACTTCCATTTTTTTGTGATGACAAGTTACATGGAAAGAGCCTGTGCTGTTTTAAATTGAGATGCCTTCACTTGTTTTACTGAAGGTTATGTAAAGTGGTAGATCCCATCATCAGTGAATATGCAATACCGTCCTGAGCTCCATGATGCTCTTCAGCAGCTTAGAAGGCAGACCACGTTGGTTATAGCCATGGTCAGATCTGTTAAATTGTCCATTTCATGTTTTAATTTGGGACAGCTGGAAGACTCAATAAGTTATTTTTAAGTGTTTTTTTGAAAAGCGTACAATAGCGTGAGTTGCCTGCAGCATTAATTTCTCATAATTCCTTTGATTAGCACCCTATAATTTTGTTTCTGAGTACATTTAAAAATAGGTTTTTTGTACAAGAAAATAATCCATGATGTATATCATATGCACATGTGTAAATTTACTCAAACACGTTTTAATTGTGACCACTATGATTCTGACCATTTGTTACCTAAAATCTAAAATATTCTGTTTTCACTAAATCCATGTTACAGTGAGCTCACAGAATGAATAATTTGCATGCATATAGTATCTTTCAGCACCTTGGAAGTTCCAAATTGCTTTCCATTCAATATTGAACTTTAGGCACTATTGTAATTTGGGGCATGTGGCAGTCAATTTGCATGTGGCAGGATCTCATGACCAGCAATGTGATAAGTGAGTAATCTGTTTCAGAGGTGTTGATTGAAGGATAAATATTGCCCAGGGTTGCAAAATCAGTTCCAACATTCTTGTTTGAGTTACATAGTATTGTTTATTTTTTGTTTGATTAAATGTGGTATTATAATTTATAAGTTATTACAAGCTTCAAGAGAAGTCGTGTCATATCTTCTGAATTATGTCGTTCTATAAAGTGACTCCATATCCAAGATAATAAAATGTGAGGCTGGATGAACACAGCAGGCCAAGCAGCATCTCAGGAGCACAAAAGCTGACGTTTCGGGCCTAGACCCTTCATCAGAGAGGGGGATGGGGAGAGGGAACTGGAATAAATAGGGAGAGAGGGGGAGGCGGACCGAAGATGGAGAGTAAAGAAGATAGGTGGAGAGAGTATAGGTGGGGAGGTAGGGAGGGGATAGGTCAGTCCAGGGAAGACGGGCAGGGCAAGGAGGTGGGATGAGGTTAGTAGATAGCTGGGGGTGCGGCTTGGGGTGGGAGGAAGGGATGGGTGAGAGGAAGAACCGGTTAGGGAGGCAGAGACAGGTTGGACTGGTTTTGGGATGCAGTGGGTGGGGGGAAAGAGCTGGGCTGGTTGTGTGGTGCAGTGGGGGGAGGGGATGAACTGGGCTGGTTTAGGGATGCAGTAGGGGAAGGGGAGATTTTGAAACTGGTGAAGTCCACATTGATACCATATGGCTGCAGGGTTCCCAGGCGGAATATGAGTTGCTGTTCCTGCAACCTTTGGGTGGCATCATTGTGGCAGTGCAGGAGGCCCATGATGGACATGTCATCTAGAGAATGGGAGGGGGAGTGGAAATGGTTTGCACTGCCACAATGATGCCACCCGAAGGTTGCAGGTACAGCAACTCATATTCCGCCTGGGAACCCTGCAGCCATATGGTATCAATGTGGACTTCACCAGTTTCAAAATCTCCCCTTCCCCTACTGCATCCCCAAACCAGCCCAGTTCATCCCCTCCCCCCACTGCACCACACAACCAGCCCAGCTCTTCCCCCCCACCCACTGCATCCCAAAACCAGTCCAACCTGTCTCTGCCTCCCTAACCGGTTCTTCCTCTCACCCATCCCTTCCTCCCACCCCAAGCCACACCCCCAGCTACCTACTAACCTCATCCCACCTCCTTGACCTGTCCGTCTTCCCTGGACTGACCTATCCCCTCCCTACCTCCCCACCTATACTCTCTCCACCTATCTTCTTTATTCTCCATCTTCGGTCCGCCTCCCCCTCTCTCCCTATTTATTCCAGTTCCCTCTCCCCATCCCCCTCTCTGATGAAGGGTCTGGGCCCGAAACGTCAGCTTTTGTGCTCCTGAGATGCTGCTTGGCCTGCTGTGTTCATCCAGCCTCACATTTTATTATCTTGGAATTCTCCAGCATCTGCAGTTCCCATTATCTCTGACTCCATATCCAATTCAGTTTTCATCGAAACCAAGTGTCTTGTTCTGCATCCTTCTATCTCAACTCATTTTCCAACAATATTTGAGCAAGTTTTTGTGTGCAGCTGTTTGTTCTTTCATTCTGCCAATGTCACAAAAAGCCAGTGGCTCCAGAGATAATTCGTTCAAGCAAAGCTGCCCTGTGACAGGTACAGCGGAACAACTTGCCTTCTTGTAAATCAACATGTCAGTGACGTACAAGTGAATGTTGTTTAAGTTGCACATACACAGCACAGTTTTACAGCCTTCTCAAGCAATATCAAAGCACACCTCTGCTATTTAGGCATTGATGTAGCTGCTGATAGCATGTGAACTTGATCTGCTTATTTTAACGGACAGGGAAGTATACCCACAGTGGGCAATCTAACTGTTTGAGAAAGAAGAGGTCTGGTAAAGAATGAAGAGCCTCATGACACGTATTAGAACACAAAATTGCATGTGAAGATTCAAACAAATAATGACTTACATTTATGTTGTATTTTTAATACAGTAAAATGCCTCATTGATGTTTGCAAACAATATCCAGCTCATAGGGGAGAAAATCATAATGTTGGCCAGAGTTGTAGGTTATTATAAGCATTTTAGTGGAGGTAAAATAGATTCACGGAGGAGATTGGCAGCTGAAGGCCTGACTGGCAATAGTAGGTCAAAGAAACTCAGTGATGCACCAGAAGAAAAATTGGAGGAATACACAGATCTTAGAGTTGTCGGGCTAGCATTGGCTACAGAGATTGGAATGGATGAGGCTGCAGTGATGTTTAAAAGCAAAGGTGAGAATTTTCAAGGGAAGTTGTTAATGGCCTGTAGATACAGTGATGTAGAGTCGATGTCTTGTTAATTTACAGCAAAGACTTTAATTTTTCCCAGAACACAAAACAATACAATACCACAAAATTAGCTCAAGTCCCAAACTGGACTTGCTGTAAAAACTGTATGAAGCTGTGTGGAAAATTAATATCAGCAGTCATTCCAATAACATAAATAAAAAAAGTCATAACTTTATCGCTATCCTTTTCATACTTTAATCTACAAATAAAGTCTTTTGGATTTATTTGGTAGGTGAATTTGTTTCTTGCTGAGCTAAGGATGTTAATTGTAGACTTTTGAATATCAGTCACTTCCAATGCTGTTTTCCATATGGATACCAGACAGCGACAAACCCTCTGTGCCTTAATCATGGTATTAGAAGTATATTCCCTCCCACTAATATGTCACATATGATCCAAAGGGTCTCGGCCCGAAATGTCAGCTTTCCAGCTCCTAAGATGCTGCTTGGCCTGCTGTGTTCATCCAGTTCCACACCTTGTTATCTCAGATTCTCCAGCATCTGCAGTTCCTATTATCTCTAGGCTACATTATCTTCTGATTTGTGATATGGATTCTTAACCAAGGTTCCCATTATGCAATGGAATGTGACCGTACAGCATCCCTGAATTTGCCGCACATGCCACATTCCATGATAAATAATTTGTGTGTATGATTGCAAAATAGTTTAAAAGGATCATGTACTGAGAAGACTGTGCAGAAAAAAATTACATTTTGAAAGATAGTTTTTCATAACTAAATAAAACAAGAAGTAGTATATTGTGGCCTAGGTCAATTTATGTTGAATTCTTGAATCCAGCGAGTTGAGCAAACTTCATTTATTCAGTCTGTGCTGGATTTCTTTGCTTTAAATGTTCTATCCCAGGAGGCAAAAACCTGAAGGTTCCAGTTTTACTGATCTTTGACCTGACCCTCACTGTAAGAACAACTACTCCGTGTTTATGGAGTTCAGAAAAAAAGAGAGCAGATTTAACAATGGGTTGTCTCTGCATGTTTTATCCAGCTCTGAGATTTCTGTAGCTGTTTCTTCTGAGGTAAATATGTTCTCCATTTGAAATTAGTGTATCTCTTAATTAAGGCTGAATAGTGCTTCATTTTAACTGTTTGGCATTTGGATGGTAGATTGTCTGAAGGAAAAAGCAAAGTGTGCCTTGTATTAGCAATCAGAGTATCTGAAGGGTTTCAATGTAAATGTTACTTAGGTTTTTAACAGATTTTTTTAGAATGTGTAGGTTTGGACATTTTGTGGATGTCACTACAAATCTCAGAGGCCCTATTTCGGTGCTTGCTTTATGGACCAACACCGTGGCAGATCTTGGAACTGAGCCACTTTCCTGACCCTGTTTAATTAACTTCAGGAGCATTTTCACCCAGTCAAACAGAGCTCAAAGTGTTGCCGAATTTCTGGGAAGCAGGAAGTCATAC
Organism: Stegostoma tigrinum; assembly: GCF_030684315.1. Lineage (NCBI taxonomy): Eukaryota > Metazoa > Chordata > Chondrichthyes > Orectolobiformes > Stegostomatidae > Stegostoma > Stegostoma tigrinum. The sequence continues at coordinate 16,140,967 of NC_081376.1, forward strand.
ATATCACATACAGAAACTTTTGTGAATCTCATTCTTGCCATTAATATTGCTTCAGCTAGCTGATGACTAACTTGAAATAAAACCTTGAGTGTAATAACAACATCTTCTGCCCCAGGCTATCAATTACCAGACAATTCACGCATCTCCTACCCCAACCTCTAATTACCTTTCAATTCATGAATACCCTCATGAACCTCCACCCAATAGGTATTCAAGCCAAATCAGAGACTGCACAAGATGTGCACTGATGTGCCAGCATTGTTTTGAGAAAGTGTTGAATTATTGTAGGTGTGTAATGTTTTGAATGTGACATTAACTTATCTGCTTTCTCAGATAGATATAAAAATCTCATGACGCTATTGAAAGAAGAGCAAGAATGTTCTCTAGTTATCTTGATCGATATTTGTACTTGTCCGAGCAACAATAAAATGGCTGATCCGGTAACTTATTTCATTGCTAGTTGTAGCAGGCTGTTGAGGACAAATGGGTCGTCGGGGCTTCCTATGCTACAACAGTGATGTATTTCATTGGTTCTGAAATGCTTTTGAGTGTTCAGATATTGTGAAGAACCATATGTAAGTATGAGTCTACTGCATTGTGATTTAGTGGCTTGAACTACTATTTTTCTCCATTTTCCCTACCTGCCTGGGCTAGACTGATCAGGACAGTATATGTCAGACAGGAAAGGATCAATGAAGGGAAAAATCCTCAAGAGAAAACAGGTAACATACCCTCAAAAGTAGATTTGCTTTCAAATTCTAATAAAAAAAGTATCAATGAACCTTCTAATTATGGATTAAAATACAGGTTTGTTTAGATGACTAGCAAAGAGTTTCCTGTTAACTGCTTTGACCAGTAGGTCTTTAAATATACTGCTGTTTGAGAGGCCACCTGACAGTGTGAAGTGCAGATCCATGCCACAGAGATGGCTTTGCTTGTCGGATATACTGTTGAAAAATGAAAGACATATGGTAGAATTTCTTGCCTAGCTGCAGGCAATGTAATAATTCCTGTTATAATGCCCTACAGTTTTAAGGTAAATATTTACATTTATTTTTTGGTTGATTGCCACATGTCCCACCAATTATAGTAATAATGATATTTTCTTTCCGTTTACTATATAGATCTTCTTAAAAATGAAAGCCTAAAGGTTGTACATTTGAAACATATGAAACTCATCTTTCACTACTGGACCCTTCATTACCACATATCAACAATGAATGTAGTTTCTTCTTCCCTTCTGTTTACAAAATGCATTCAAACTAAAACCCTAAAGGTTGTATGTTTGAAAATCTATTAAATACATCTTTTGGTAGTGGAATTTTTAGTACAAGAACCACTTAAAAAGTCTTGGGATGTCATTGACACTAGCAAGGCTGTCACTTGATGTCCATCTTTAACTGACCCTGAGAAGGTGATTTGTTTTCATTATTTCATTGAACGTAGGTGTCTCTGGTGAGGCCAGCATGTATTTTCCAAGCCTGACTGTCCTGGAGAAAGTAGTGTACTGTCTTCTGGGTGTAGAGACACCCACAGAGCTGTTAGGAGGGAAGTTCCAGGATTTTTAACAAACAACAACGAAAGAACATCGATACAGTTCCAACTTAGGACGATGTGTAGCTTGGAGGAGAAACCTGCAGTTAATGGTGTTCCCTGCAGCTACTGCCTTTGTCCTTCCAGGTGGTAGAGGTCATGGGTTTGAAAGGTGCTGCCAGAGATGCTTTTACTACAGGTTGGCTTGTTGATGGTACACACTACTACTACTCGGTGTTCACGGTAAATGGAGTGAATGTTGAAGTTGATGGAGGTGGTGGCAGTTAGGCAGGCTGTTTTGTCCAGGATGGTGTCAATGTCTTGAGTATTATCAATTGAGAAGGCAATGATACTGAATGTCAAGGAACAGTGGTTTAATTATCTCTTGTTGGTGATGGCCGTTTGCCTGGTACTTGTGTTATGGACCAGATCAAATCCCCTTCAAAAATATCAAGGAAATAGCCCGGACGCTAACTTTTATCTTGTATAAAGGCAAATTTGAAGTGCTGTGTTCCAGATGTAATTTGATTGGTTGTACTACTCAGCTTTAAGCAAAGCACATTTTATTCTTACCCTACAGTTAAAATACAAATGAAAAAAAAGAATTAGTATAACTTTAATTCCACAGGAAACCTTAACAGTGTCATAGATTATATAACTAATGAACAGCATCTGTTCCAATATAGTAACATCCCATATAAAACATGCCTTTGACAAAGGCAAATTCAGGAAAATAGATTGTCTCACATGTGATGTTTCTGCAGTCCAGGAGGAAAGAACACTGAGGGAAAATTCCGGTAGAGAGAGGTATGGCAGCTTCCACAATCAACTTCGAAATCCCAACAACTGAAAACTAAGCGAAACCCCTGGTTCTGTAGGAGCCTAACTCTATCCATTCATGCTGCTTTTACTGTTCCAACTATTTAAAAAAAAAATTCAAGGCCTCACAAGCTATTTACCTTATTGGCTCGGAAGAGGCAGCTTTACACCTGGGCTCAAAATCTTTCTTCAAAAAAAAATTACCAGTGCAAAATACACTAATTAAAGTCATAATATCATCACACTTGTGTTACTTGCCATTTATTAGCCCAAGCCTGGAAGTTGTGCAGTTCTCAGTGCATTTCAACATGGAGTCCTTCTGCGTATAAGGAGTGGTGAATGTTGTTGAAGATTTCATAATCACCAGAATGTCCCCACTTCTGACCTTAAGATGGAGAAGCAGTCATTGTTGAAGCAGCTGAAGTTGGTTGAGCCTAGGACACTAATATCAAAGAACTCGTATAGTGATGTTCTGGAGCTGAGATGACTGTCTTCCAGTAACCACAATATCCTCCTCTCTGCCAGGCATGAATCCAACCTGCAGGGAGTTACCTCCCACACCCCAGGTTTCTAATTTGCTTCAGTTTTGCTCAGGCACCTTGATGCCATACTCAGTCAAATGCTGCTTGGTATGAAGGGCAAACATATTAACTTCATCTCGCAGGTGAGCTCTTTTGTCCATATTTGAACTAAAGCTGTGTTGCGGTCAGGAGCTGAGTGGCTCTGGCGTAACCAAAACTAAACATCAGAGAACAGGTTATTCCTTTACAAGTGCCATTAAATCGAACTGTCCGCGACCCCCTTCTCACATTTTGCTCAAATTCAAGAAATTGATCTGACTGTAATTGCCAGGTTGGATTTTTACTGGATTTTGGACATCCTAGGTAATTTCTCACATTTGTGTGTAGTTGCTCATGCTGCTGCTAACAGGAACAGCAGCATGGCTCGTTCTAGTGCACAAACTTTCCATATTTGTGCCAGCATGTTGTCAGGGCCCATATCCCATCTCATATCCAGTGGCTTTAGCTGTTTCTTGCTATAATGTAGAGTGAAGTGAATTGTTTGAAGACTGGCATCTGAGATTCTGGGAACCGCTAGAGGAGGCTGAGATAGATCATCCACTTTGCATTTCCAATGGAAGGTAAAATACTCCAAACAACACAAATAGTTCATCCTCGTCTCTTGCACTGTTAGTGGGCTCCACTGTTGTTCCGGATGGGAATATTCTGTATTAAGAAGATGAGATGCTATTACTTGAATTTAAGTTTTAACTTAGTTTGAATACTACAGGAAGCTGAGGACAGAATGTTCAGATTGGGAGCAAGGTGACGAATTAAGTGAAAGTTGACTGGAAGTCAACATTTGGGGTCATCTTTGCAGCCTGATTGGAGGTGTTCCACAAATCTATTATTCAATCCACAGTTGATCTCTTTGCTGTAGATGACACAACACGATGAGTAGAGAATAAATTATTTTAAATTGCCGCAAGTACATTTAGAAAGAAGCAACAGTGATAAGTGCCCGGGTTGGAATGGCATGTGACTTGAAGAAGACCTTGAAAGGTGATAGTTTTATTCTGTCATTGTATGTGGCAGGGGACAGTTAAGCAGTTTAGATGTAATTAACATTGTAATTGGTTTTTCAAAGTGTGCACAACATATTATTTTTCTTTGCAAATCAATATAACAAAGACACTTCAATCAGACCATCTTAGTTTGGACACAGTGTAGCTTTCATTTTGCTTAGTTTCAGCTGCTGCAATACAGTTCATTTTAATAACAGGTTTCAAAGAAAACATTGTCGATTGGACTACTCTAAATGCTGCATTTGTTTAAAAAAACTATGATTCAACCCTATTAAGGTGTTGCCTCCTTCTCCTGGTGTTAATCATCATTCTTGGTTGATGTTGAGAACTATCACCTCTTTCTGGAAATCCCTTCCTGAATCAGCTTATTGGCATTCAGTATTCAAGTTTACACTAAAAGTGATCCTCTGTTGACCTATACCAAAGGCTAATCCATATTGATGGAATTACAACCTGGTATAGGTTTTGTCTTCAGAAATGAATTTACTGGTGTGAAGAAGGAAAACACAGAATGAGCACCAGTACAAGTTCACATTTTTCAGACTACAAATGCAAAAACACCACCAGCAAATTTGTACTTGTGCCCAGAATTTGCCTTTGGAGACGTAATTAAATAAGGGCATTGTAATTGGTGGTTATTTGTATTGCATGATCCATATGTTATTAATAAATATACATCATTTTAATAGATGAAAATGTGTTTCGTATCCATGCAGTGCTGATGAGACTACACTTATTGACAATTCCTTTGTACCCTGGAAAAGTAACGCTGAACTGCAGACTTGTTTAAAGGGGTGATTTGTTCAGCTACATCAAAAGACATTAACAATTCAGTACGTAGGGCAGGACTGGAGTCTCCTGTAGGCAAGATAAGAGTAATAAGTTCCCTTCCTAAAAGCCCTGAGCGTGAATCGGGTGGACATTGCTTCTGGTAATTGTATGCTCTTGGAGCTAACCCATAAATTAGAAACTGTATTGCATCTTGAGTTCTCCTGCAAATTGTTGTTTTGTTGAAACTTATGTCCTGTTTTGTGTAAAGATATGCAAATGAATCAAAGTTGGGTTCAGCAAGGTTTGAAAAAGTTAATACTTATTCGAGTGGAATAAGCCACTGTGATGTCATGACGTGATGTAAAATCAGATCCTGTGGGAAACAGTCCTAAAGCTCAGTTGTCTCAGCAGCCTTCACAGCAGTGTAGTGCCTGTTCTTTCAAACTCTGTAAGACTCTTCTCACTGGACCAGAAAGTGGCCACCCTTGCATTTATTAGACCATTGAATCCCAAAAGAATCCATCTTTTAAGTAGATGTGGTTGGCAGTGCGCAACAAAAGCGACCCCAGTGTTCAGTTGGACAGATCTGGCATTAAGGTGTCTCTAACGTGAATGGATCATATTGCAATACTTATTTCTGGATGGCACCTGCACAATGCCTCTGAACTAATAAACCTCCCCACCACCTTTTACAGAAGCATTATAAACCAGCGACACTGAGCAACAAAAGTAACCAATATTCCGCCTGCCTTAAGTATTGTGCAAATCTCTTCAAGATGCAGACAGGGAACCATTTGCTACTGGTTCAGGCAAAAGTGTAATTTTTAAATCTCCCATGATTTCCTCCCCATTCCTGATGTTGACCTGGGTGTCAAGATTTGAGTCTGTGACACTACAGTCTACTCGAAAATGCACGTCTCATTTTAAATCCTTGCCTCATTTTACATATTGAGTGGACAAAGAAAGTTTTCTTTAAAACTAAACCTTAGAGATTTTTTTGCATTTTAATGCTTCATTAAAAGATTTTGATTGAGGTAGATGTTGTGCATGTCATTGGTATTTTCAATGACATTTAAATAAAGGGTGCTGTAACTTAAACGCCAACAAAAGAAATACAATACCTGAAAAAAGGAGGACAGCTGCAATACACCAACTCATTGGGAAAGTAATACTTCGGTAATATAATAGAATAAAAGTGGAGACTGGAAGTGCAGAAATAGGCCATGTCACTCTGAGTGGAAATACAGGTTCTAGTCTACTTCTGTTAACATGCTGTGATGCTGTTCTAGATATTAGCAGTTGTTCAAAGCCAAAGGCTATCCACGTTGGAAGTCACTTTTCAAGATGCAAAATTCTTTGATTCACTGGAATCTGTCTTTGGGTGCTAGAAAATATTTTCAAAGTGGTAGGTTTCAACAGGGTAAAATTTCAAGGAGTTTTGAAGAAGCCTAAGTAAACTTTCATTATTAAATGCAGTTAAATTGATTGTTATTAAATATTAAATGCAATGTTGTCAATTCATTTTTCTTTGTAACAAATGTAGGAGTTAAGCTCAAAAGCATTTTAATCAAGAAAGAATATGAATAAAATTCCTGAAAACTTTTCTGCTTGAGGACGATCGCTATCTTTGTTTTAGTATCGGGAATATAACTTCACACATTTGTACTAATTTATTAGTCTCAGAATCCATCTTAATTGTCACTCCTGTAAGGTCTCAATTAGCATGCTAACCTACATTAACACAAAAGAGAGCTATGCCTTGATTTCATAAGGGGAAATAAAAGTACAGCATTTTGGTATACTCTCTTGTGAGGTGATTATTCAATTCAAAAACAATTGACATGTGGAGCAATATTGAAGATTTGTTGGAAAGAGGAGGCCACGTCTATTCTTATGCACTCAAGGCCATCAGCTACTGTTTCACGTAGCCTGTACAATGTGCACAGTATGTTCACTAGTTGGTGGGATGCCATTTAAACCCATAAAGTAGGTCCTTACATCAATCAGGATCCTAACTGTAATTTTTGAGATGAAAATGAATGGAACATGTCCCAAAGAAGGTATGATCATTTGTATCGTCTCTGACTTGCTTAACTGTTCCTTAAAAAGAATGTAAATGCACATTGTACCAAAAAGCCGTAAACCCTTTTCTCATTTCTTCTAACAACTTGTATACATTGCACCTTTCACATTGAAACATCTTGTGATATTTTCCAGAGCAGCATTAGCAACCATAGTTTAGCATTTAGCTACATAAGGAGATATCATAATGAACAAAAAAACAACTTCCCAAAGAGATTTAATTTAAGCAATGAATTAAATGAGTAGACAAATGGTGAGATTTAAGGAAGAATTTCAGAACTTAGTGTCGAGGCAGTAGAATGTGTAACTGCTGATGGATGACAATCGGGGATGTGCAAGAGGCCAAAATGTCTAAGTCTGCTTATCCTACTTTCCATCATTTCACTTATAATAATATTCCAGTTAAATGTTTCCAATCATTTAACTGTGTCTATTTCATATATTTTAAACGCTTGATGTGATTTAATGAAAAAAGCCAACAGAGAAATCAGAATCAAAATTGTTTAGTCCGGCTATTCTTGCATTAAATTCTATGGGATATCATATATTTTGAAGAAGCAAGTGCCATCATGGCAGAGGCAGACAACATATATTAGGGTAGCGAAGGCCAAAGTTGGAGACTGTATCTCCCCAAAACCTGTCTGTCTCCTACTGCTGGTTTATGAAGTGATGTTGCCATACCTTCAGTTTGAAGATGTTAAGTGTTCACAAAGTTGAAATGTAAGAAGGACATGCGAATAATACTCAGCAAATCAGACACCATGTGGGAGAAACAGAGGTACTGGGTAGAATCATGTGCTCAAGGAGGTTGTGAGCTCTGAGATAAGATGCTCATTTAATTCAGCGGGGTGGTGGTGTACCAAACTCCTTCACCTTCCTCCCTCCATAAGAATTATATTCAAGTGGGGGCAGTGTGGGTGTGGTGAAAGGGTGTGCTATTACCCTTCCCAACCAATTGAGAGCCTGAAGTGGCCAATTCATGGCCACAGCCCACTGAATGTTAACCAGGGGTGGGTCATCCTTACTGGAGATACTAACTCCGTGCTTGGTTGAGAGACTAGACATAAGAAATGGTCATGTCTACCCACTGGCTTTATTTCTAAAGCCACCCACCCACCCTAGCCCCTCCTTGCGTGACCCACAAGTCAGAAGATTTAGAAACTAACAGTTCTAAGGCAAATACAAAACCAAGGAACAAGGAAGTGTAGGTTCAGGGAAATGAATGAAAGAACAATGGGTTTGGATGTGTGAAAGGGTGAAGGGATAAAAGTGATTAACTGACATTGAATTACTTAATTTGCATGGTGTCATAAACTCTTTTCAAAACAGCAATACATAATTTCAGTCATTGTAGTCCCCTCACAGAAAATGTTGACCAGTGTTGATTGGAGAAACCATGCTAACTTTCCATCAAACGTGCTCAATAAACATCATAATCCAACAATTACGAGTCGTTAAAGTTTTCAAAGGTATTCAAAAGCAATCATAGTCTACAAAATTTGTCGAAGTGATCATTAGACATCAAATTCAAACAGTAGGCATTGTATAACTTTCATGAGGATATCATACCAGCTTCCTGCATATTGTGAAGAGCAAAGTCACAACAAATGTTGCCACTTATTTCCTCCACCCTGTTGTTGCCTGCTCCTCTGCCGCTACCTCCACCCATGTCTTTGCAATTGTTTCTGCCATCTTTTCTACCTGTTTCGCAAACTCCACTGCTCAAACACTGTTTCCATGGCCACTATTGCTGCAGCTGTCAGTACGGAGGCTATTGCCTCTGCTACTGCTGACTCTGCCAGGGGCACAGCTCCAGATTCTCTCTGCATCAAAGTTAAACTGTGTTTGACAGTTAACTGTCAGCCATCATCAACTGGTATGTTTTTTGTGAATGTTTCTATCAATCAGAGTCCATTTGCCAACAAATCTGCATTATCCTCTCATACAGTATAAAAGTTGGATGTTTATTGTGAAAAGTCTTATGAGTGCTTGGGCAAAAGCTTGATAAAACATGCCTTTTTCAGCAATATTCAAGTTCTGTTTTGATTACTTAGATATCTCTATGAAAGGGTCTGAACAGGCTTGGTGAAACATATGGCCTTCTATGTTGTAGTATTCTATGATTCCGGTGAAATGGATCTAATGAAAAGTTCAGTTTTTCAGACATTCCAGAGTCATGACGTTCCCTGCAACCCTGATGCTGCCAGCAGGACCAAGCTGTTTTAATACCAAGGTTTTGCTCCCAGGTCCTTCTCAGATGCTCTTATCTGTTAGGGGTCTGGTAAAAGCTAAGAGGCTGGGAGGTTTACTATCACTGGATTAACCATGAATAAGCCGAGACCCAGAAAACGGAGGCAAGCACATTGAAACATTATTCCTGTTGCCACATAAGTTGGGTACATGTGCTTAATGTAGGAGTTAGATTTACATCCTGCCCCATTTACCCAGGAAACCCTCAGGAAGTATGAAATGAATTATCAATCCCTTGATGTAAGGAAGAAGAAAATTGGCCTTTAAATGGTTTATTATTTGGGTTCACTGTGCTGATCTCTATCCTGCAGAAACGGGCCAATATTTTACTTGCTGCAAACATATTATGATTTTGGCTGAGTGTAAGCTATATGCATTGACACAGTGAACAGGTGCAGAATGAAATCACTAAGTTTAATGACAAGGGAGGAGTTTGCTGTTTTCTTTTTATTCTGTATGTTTGGCCCGAAGAAGACAAAGTATTGGCATCACAAGAGAAACATAAATTGACCAAATAAGATCAGGTGCCAGCATGAGTGAAGATGGCCTTGGTAAGTAGGACCAGGTTTTTAGTGTCCTGTTTTTTAAAGTAAAACTGTCTTTGGCATCGATTATATAATATTTAAAGCAGAAGAACTAAGGTAGAGTCCCTAATTAGGAACCTAAATGAAATAAATGTGAAGGACAAGTTCTGGTAGGGTAGGTTGGGTGTGTGGGATATTATTCTTGTGCAACAAGGGAAGCCAGAGGCACTTACGGTGTCTGGGGTACCCATGTGTGCAGGGAATGCCTGCTTGAAACTTGGATTTTAGATCTGGAGCTGAAGGCACTGTGGGGCATCGGCAGGGCTGCGATATTTGTAAATAGCACTCACAGTAAGATAATAGGTAACGTATGCGTGGACAGAAAGATGGCCACCTGACAGAGTAAAAGCGCTGATCTGGTAGTGCAGGAATCCCCTGGCTCCATTCCCCTCTGACAGATGTTCTGTTTTTGGTACTGCTTCACTGTTCTTTATCATCATGGCTCCTCTTCTAACTGTATAGCCTGTTCCACTAGTCCTCCCTATCCTTTAAACCTTGCAGCCTCGAGTGCTATCTCCAATTTCTTCTTGAAATAGCACAACATTTTGGCCTTGACTGCTTTGTATGGTTGCAAATTTCACAGGTTCATAACTCGCTGGGTGAAGAAATTCCTTCTCACCTTAGACCTAAACGTTTTACCCTGTATCCTTAGAATGTGACCTCTGGTTCTGGACTCCCTCATCATCATGAACATTCTTCCTAAATTTACCTTTTCCTGTCCTGTTAGAATTTTGATATGTTTCTATGAGATCCCTGTCTCGTTCTTCTGAACACCAGCGATTCAACCTCTCCTCATAGATCAAGCAGCCAACCCAAGAATCAGTCTGGTGACCTTCAATGCACTCCCTCTACAGCAAGCGCATCTTTCCTCTGAAAAGGAGATCAAAACTGTACATAATATTTCAGGTGTGGTCTCATCAAGGACCTGTATAATTACAGCCAGACATCCCTGCTCCTACACTGGAATCTTCTCACTGTGAAGGCCAACATACCACTTACCTACTTGACCGCCTGCTGCACCTGCGTACCTACCTTCAGTGACTCCCTCAGACATAGCTATTCAGATAGTATTCTACCTTCCCATCTTTGCTAGCAAGTGGATAACCTCCACATGATACCTCATCTGCCATGCATTTGCCATTCACTGAACTTGTCCAAATCACACTGCCTGACATTCTCCTCACAGCTCACTCTCCCACCCAACGTTGTTGCAACTGCAAATTTGGAGATAATATACTTAGTTCGCTCACCTAAATCTTTAATTTGTCTTGTGAATAGCTGAGGTCCTAGCATTGATCCCTGTGGTATCCTACCAGTCACTGCCTGCATTCAGAAAAAATCTGTTCATTCCTATATTTTGTTTCCTGCCTGCCAACCAGTTTTCCATCGATTTCAATACAATAGAATTGATAGTGAAGAAGGAAATGTTAGAGCAATTAAACAACTGTTTTAGTTCTGACTTCACCGAAGAAAACATAATAACTTCCCGAAAGTGTTGGGTGGTCAGGGTCCAGTGAGGAGGAGGAGGAATTGAACAAAATAAGTATTATTACCCAATAAAGTGCAGGAGAAATTTTTGGGACTGGTAGCTGATAAATCCTCTGACACTGATAATCTACATCCCAGGCCACAAAAAGAGAGAACCCTGCAAATAGTGGATGCTTCAAAATTATATACATTCTGGAATCATTGGCAGATTAGAGCGTGGCAAATGTAACCCTGCTGTTTAAAAAAGTAGGGAGGGAAAGAACAGGGGATTAAAAATGGATTATTTAAGTATCGATAATAGGGGAAATGCTGAAGTCTAATATAAAGAATGTGATTGGGCACTCAGGAAATATAAATGGAATTTCATGAAGTTGACATGGATTTATGAAAGGCAAGTCATATTAGACAAGCTTACCGGGGAGTTTTTTGTGGTTGTATTTAGTAGAATAGAACAGGGAGATCCAGTGAATGTAATGCACTTGGATTTTGAAAGATCTTTGATAAAATTCCACATAAGAGGTTGGTATGCAAAATTAAAGTATGTGGGATTACTGATTATATAATAGCATAGATGAAGAAGTAGTTAACAGGCAGGAAGCAGAGATTGGGAACAAATAAATTGGAGTTGAAGATATTGGCAAGTGTAATACAAAAGCAGAAGTTGCTGTGAAAGATCAGCAGACCTGGCGGCATCCATGGAGAACAAAATCAGAGTTAACATTTTGGGCCTGGAGACCCTTCCTCACTGGAAACAAAATGTTAACTCTGATTTTTTTCTCACTACAGATGCTGCCAGACCTGTCGAGCTTTTCCATCAACTTCTGTTTTTGTTCCTGATTTACAGCATCTCCAGTTCTTTCATTTTATTTATTTCACAAGTATAATACTGCAAGTATAAGTGCTTGGGCTCCAGCTATTCACAATGGATATGAATGATTTGAATGAGGGACTCAAATGTAATATTTTTATGTTTGCTGTCAACACAAAAGCTGGGATTGACCTAGAATCCCAACTGTGTGGAAGCAGGCCATTTCAGCCCATCAAGTCGACACTGACCATCCAAAGTGTATCCCACCCAGATATACCTCTAACCCTATCCCTGTGTTTCCCATGGCTTTTGTTTATTTATTTTGGTGGGATGTGGACTCTGCTGGATGGCCAGCATTTATTGCCTCTCCCTATTTGCCCTGTGAGAAGGTGGTGGTGAGCTGCCTTCTTGAACTACTGCAGTTCACCTGCTGTGGGTTAACCCACAATGCCATGACAGTGGGAATTCCAGGATTTTGATCCATCAACAATGAAGGAATGCTGATATATTTCCAAGTCAGAATGGTGAGTGGTTTGGAGGAGAACTTGAATGTGGTGGTGTTCCCACAAGATGCTCTTGTTCTTCTAGATGGAAGTGGTCATGTGTAGGGTAGGTACTGTCTGAAGATCGTGGATGAATTTCTACCCAATGTTCCACCTGATCTCCACACCCCTGGTCATTGTGGGCAATTTAGCATGGCCAGTCCACCTAACTTGCACATCTTTGGACTGTGGGAGAAAACTGGTGCATCTGGAGGCAACCCATGTCGACACTCGGAGAATGTGTGTGATGAGGAGGTTGTGAAGAGGCTTTCAGGTAGTTTAGATAAGTTGTGAATGAGCAACTACATGGCTGATGCAGTGTGAAGTGATCCAGTTTGTTACCAAAACAGAATCCCATTATTATTTAAATGACAATAGTTTGAAAAATGTTGATGTACGAAAGGACTTGGGTGCCCTTGTACACTGGAAGCATGCAGATTCATCAAGCAGTTAGAAAGGCATCCAGTATGTTGACCTTCATGCAAGATTTGTGGAAACATAAAAAGATGTCTTACTTCAGTTGTACACTGCCTTGGTGAGACCACATGTATGCATTTTGGCCTCATTATCTAAGAAAGGATATAATTGTTATCTCGTGAGTGTAGTGAAAGTTCACCAGACTGACTTCTGGGAATACAGGATTGTTGAATGAGCAAATATTGGGTGAAGTAGGCCTGTATTCACTGGAAGCATAAGGGGGATGTCAATAAAATGTGCAATATTCTGAAAGAAGTAGACAGGGATGATGCTTGTCATGTCTGGAGTATCGAGAGCAGAGAACAACAGTCTCAGGTGATGGGATAGGCCATTTAAGACTGAGGTGAGAAGAAATTTCTTCACTCTGAGGCTAGTGAATCTGTGAGAGTCTCAGAAGCTGTGGAGGCCGGACGCAGAAGGCATAAAGGGGTATGGAGAAAGAACAGGAGTCTGGCATTTCAATTAAGGCCAACATCAATCGTATTGAATTCGGAACAGCCAAATGGCCAACCCCAGTTCATGTTTTCTATGTTTCTATCATTTATATCTGTCAGAAGTATTAAATCACCAGCAGACAATACTAATTATTTTTTGTACACTACATTTTGTATTGAACAGATTATTGGTAATGTTTTCCTCCTTGAATGGCTTATTGAGCAGATCTCCTTCAATAATGGAGCCTGTTTAAATTGTATTCAGGCACCTGACGAACACGTTGTGCAAAATCTTGATCTCTAAATATTTTGTCTGTCATTAGTAGGTAGTTGCTGCCATTACGTAACATTACATGCATGTGTTTATCTCTGAGTGACAAATCACATAATAATTTAATGGTTAGCAGATACGATAGTCTCTTTCTCTACTGTCTGATTGCTCTGGCCGGAGTTCCAAAAAGGACTTCACCTTCTGTTGGATGTGGTTATTATAATTGCACTGCACATCTTTAACCTTCCTTCCTTTAGGGCGGTTCAAAATTACCGTTTCAAGACTCTCTGTTATCTGTGTGTTTAAATAAGACTTTAATATTTAATGCTGTGGGAAATTTTTGTTGAAATGAAGATGGATTTTCCACGAGTTGTTTTTTGGATATTTGGTGAGATCTCTATATTGGATCATTCAGACCAGTCACAATAATCTCTCTATTCTCAAAGTCAACTGATGTTCATTGATAACATGTATATCAAAAGGTTATGGTTTCATCAAAACCCCACTCCAGCATATAAAGTACAAAATCTAGGGTGACAATATAGTACATTGCTGAAGGAGGGTTTTGGTGTGACATTAAACAAGCTCCATCTGCTCTTTTGAATGGCTAGAGCACGACTCAACTAGAAAGAAAGCTTTCCGTGATATTTAGGCTAATATTTACCTTCAGCCAATGTGATGAAATCCTATTATCTAACCATTTATCTTATCACTGACTTTAGGAGCTTGCTGTGCACAAGTTGGCCGCTAAAATTTCTACATTTGAACAGTGAGTGTGTTTAAATTACATTGACTGCACATCGTGTGAGCAAAAGCAATAGAAACAAAGTGCAAAGTCTTAATTTTAGGGCTACTAATTGTAATTGAAACTTCATTGGAAAAGTATGGGAGTGGTATTGGGAGTGGGTTGTGCTGCTGTATCCCAGCATGATCCTCTGATTTTCTGGGGGTTCCTTTGATATCCCACAGGATTATAATAAATCCCCAGAAAGTGTTTTGAGCCATAACAATTCAGCAGTGCACTTAATGAATACTGAGGTTAAGAAAAGGCAAACCAGTTTGTTTTTCATATTGGCCTTCCCTCAATTTTTTTTTACAAAAAAATGGATACATTCAAGAAAATATGGTCTCAGAGTAAAAGATACCCCAGAAACAGTGACCATAACATGGTAGAACTTGGCAGTCTGTTTAAGAGGGAGGAACTTGGGTCAGAAACAACTGGTAAACTTAAATAAAGGTAATTACATTGGATGAATTCAGAATTAGCTGGAGTGGACTGGCATAGGAATTTAGGGGAAAAAGATGAGTGAAGAACAATGGCAGGTATTTAAGAAAATAGTGTATGACTCATAGCGTAGGATTTAAGGAAGGTGATAAACCACCCATGGTTACCCAAGCAAATTAAAGAGAGTACCTTATTAAAAGTAAAAAATGTAAAATGTAAGTCAGCAGATTGAAAGAGCTTTAAAAGCCAACAAAAGCTGATGCAACAAAAAAAAGGAAGAGGATAATCTGAGGGCAAATTAACAAGTAATATAAAATCAAACAGTAAGAGTTTCTTTAAACTTCTAAAATGGAAGAAAGAGGCCAAAGTGAGCATTGGACCTTTCGACCATGATGGTGATAATGGGCAACCAGGCAGAGGAGTTTTGAATAAATACTTTGCATCAGTCTTCATTCCAAATATGCAAAATAATCAAGGGGCTGAAGGTGGCGGGGGGCGGGGGCGGGGGCAGGGTGTGTGGGAGGTGGGGATGGGGTGAGCATGTGCAATAAATCCATTTACTATGACTAGGGAAAAAAATACTGAGGAAACTAATGGGATTAGAGGCCAATAAATTCCTAGACCCGTTTTGTTGCACTGTTTTTTTTTATTAATCCTGTTTCTATCCTGTGTAGTTAAGTTCCTTCTCCTTAAATGAATTCAGGGTATCCGTGTCAACAACTCTGTTTTTAATAAAAGCTCTTTGAGTGCTTTGCAATACATTACCTGGTAGACTGTTGGAAACCAATTCAGTTGTAGCTTTCAAAAGTGAACACTACCAGGGAAAAATAAGTTGGGCAAAGAGGTAAGAAGTGGAATGAACTGGATTTTATCAGGAAAAAAAAAGTACAGACTTGATGGGTTAAGCAACCTCTTTCTGTGATTTAGTGGATTCTGTTTGATTTTAAGCTTAATTATGCACTAATTGTTTCTCCAGGATTTATCATCATAAATATGCGTTTCCTAGTTATGAATTTCCTCAAAAATGGTAGTGACTATGTAAACCAAACCAAAACCTTTCATAATATTAGAACTCATTATTATGTCAGTCACTGGCCTTGTCATTTTGAAGAAAATAATTTCTACCTCTTCAGTCTTCCCTGATCATTATTGCTTTTCAGTTCACCTTTATCCTCCTTTTGACCAGGTTCAGTACCTGCTCATGCAATGATAAATTGATAAGCTTAGGAACAGCTTGTCTTAACCCTTTTGAGAAACTACAAGATGATATAAAATTTGCATGAATTTTGGAAAGACTTTAATCTTCATTACCACACAGCGTTGTCATAACTACTGAGATGTGTGTAACAATGGAACACAACCTTTGCCTTCAGAATCAAGTTGACAAGTTTTAAACTACCAGTTATTGCTACTTCCTTCATTTCTGTTGGAATATAATTCCTTATTTTTAAATAGTTCTTAATGTTCCAGAGTCCAAAATGGAAAAATTCGTATTTGGACTTTATCCTGAAGAAACGTTTTTCACCATCATAGTGTACTGTAATTAAATGAGTGTCTTGGCTTCCACAATGTTTTTTTTTAACTTGGACCTTTTTATTTTCTTTAATTTTATTGAACAGGCCATGAAGAACTGGATACAGAAGCTAAGTTACCTAGTTTTGTCATTTTTTTTTGCAAATCATAAGGTCTGGTGTAATAACTAATGTGATCAATGAGTGAATGATGGATCTTTGACACTTTTACGGGCTCACACAATTTAATTAAATTTGTTTTTGATGGTAGGCAGGCCTACGGTTTCGCTGTAACAATTTTTTATAATGAAAATTTAACTGTATGTAAAATTTAAAGCTTTGTTGCATTGCTGTTAAACCAAGTCAGATAATCCCAAAGTGGACTTAACTCTTGATTTTCCTGTTCACTTATACTGATTCTTCTCGAAAAATGTAAAAACCTAAAAATCTGATAAGACTAAGATGAAAATTGTAAGTATTAAGCATTCATTTTATAATGCCTGACATAATGCATTTGGATTATTGGTGATCAATGCTGGTGCTAACAAGCCAACAGGATGATACCTGAAAATTTGTTTTATTTTAATGAATAAATGCTCAGATATGAAATAAACACTGATCCCATTGCCTGGATTGACTGCTGCCATTGTAAGTTTTTTGTTCTTGCCAAATAGATGCCTGACTTTGGAATAAATTAGATTGTTTAATTAACTTTGGACAAGATAAAGTGTGAAATGGCTGACATGAAATTATTTTCTATAGTGTTCCTTTGTTAAATAAGGACATTACATTTGATGCTACCTACTTCCTGGCCCAGTTGAATTATCTGAAAGCAAATTTGGAACATTGACACCATTTTTGTATGGCATTAAAGAGGAAATGTATGTTGCACTGTGGCCTATAAAAGACGATGTCTCTCGCTTAGTTTTGTAGGTTAAAGTATATTTTTCGAGTCTGTTTGTACAGATGGAGGTGATTTTATGAGACGTACATTTGCAGATGAGGTTACAAGCAGTTGTAAAACTATCTTCGATTACAACCGAAAGCATATTAGGAACGCACTATATATAATGTTTTTCTAACTAAATGATCTAATATTATACACTTTGGACATCATTACCTGTCTTACACAGTCAAGCAAATGAATGTCGTAGCCAAAAAGTGTCTGGTATAAGCCCTTTAGCTACTGAACTTTCCAAACACAGCTAAATGTTATTGGAGTCTTTATCGTTGAGGGAAACTAGATGTGGAACTTTTTACTTTCTTCCTCAACTGAGAATTCCCCACCTCCGTTGTCGACAAGGCCTTCAACCAGGTCTAACCCATCTCCCACACTTCCGCCCTCTCCCCTTCTCTTCCCTCCCGCAACAGTGATAGGGTTCCCCTTATCCTCACCTACCATTCCCACCAGCATCTACATCAGGAAGATCATCAGACACCATTTCTGCCACCTGCAGCGAGATGCTACCACCAGGCACATATTCCCTTCCCCCTGGAACACCCTGGCCCACTCTTGCTTCACCCCAAGCACCTCCCCACAGCCCTGCCGCACCTTTCCCTGTAACCAGTGAAGGTGTAACACCTGCCCATTTACCTCCTCCCTCCGCAATATCCAAGGGCCCAAACATACCTTCTGGGTGAAACAACACTTCATCTGCACTTCCCAGAATCTAGCCTACTGCATTCATTGCTCGCAATGTGGTCTCCTCTACGAAGTGTAGACTTGGGCGACCGCTTCGCGGAACATCTGCGTTCTGCTTGCAAAAACGACCCTGAACCACCTGTTACCTGCCGTTTCAACGCACCACCCTACACCTTGGCCAACATCTCTGTCTCTGGCTTGCTGCAGTGTTCCAGCGAAGCCCAGTGCAAGCTGGAGGAACAACACCTCATTTTCCACTTAGGGACCCTACAGCCCTCCAGATTCAATGTTGAGTTCAATAATTTTAGGGCCTGAACTCTCCCATGTCCCAGCTCCCACCCCACACACCAGGCCTTGTTGCCACATAGCCTGCCATTACACACCTCCATTAACAGTCCCCATTAACAACCATTCACCTTCCCAGCCTGATCGTTAGCAGCTCTTTGTCCAACTCTTCTTGCTCTCTCTTTGGGCTGTATCCTATTATTTACTCCCTACCCCGCCCACCTCCCTATTTTCTACATATAAACTGATGTTTTCCAAGGCACCACCGGTTCTGAGGAAGGGTCAACAGACCCGAAACGTTAACCCTGTTTTCTTCTCCACAGATTCTGCCAGACCCGCTGAGCTTTTCCAACAACTTCGTTTTTGTTCCTCAGCAATATACTTTCTGCTTCTGTATTCTAGCCCTCCTGAAATGAGTGCTAACATTGTATTTGTCTCCCTAATTGCCAATCACACCTGCATGTTAGCCTCTAGAGAATCCTGAACTATGACTCCTAGGTCCCTTTGAGTTTCAGATTGCCAAAGCCCTCCCCATTTAGAAAATAGCCTATACCTCTATTCTTCCTACCAAAATGCATATCTTCACACTTGCCCACATTGTATTCCATCTACCACTTCTTTGCTCACTCCCCCTAGACTCTCCAAGTCCTTCTGTAGTCTTCCTGCTTCCACAGCACTTCCTGCCTCTCCACCTATCTTTATATTATCAGTAAACTTCAACAATGCCCTCAGTTCTTTCTTCCAGATCATTAATGTGTAACGTGAATAGTTGTGGTATCAACACTGACCCCTGCAGAACTCCACTGGTCGTCATCTGCCATCTGCCAAAGAATCCTTGATCCCCACTTTTTCCCTTCTGCCAGTCAGCTAGTCATCTATTCATGCCAGTAGTTTGCTGCTAACGCCATGGCCTCTTACTTAGCAGGCTCCTATCAAAGGCCTTCTGGAAATGTAAACAGATCACATCCACAACCTCTCTTTTGTCCAGTTTGCTCCTGACCCTAACCCCACCTGGTCAAAGTCACTTCAGATACTGCAGTCCAGGAGCTGCTCCTCACACTGTGTTGCTTGACTATTACGGCACAGAGAAAAGGGAAGATGGCATCTTTTTGTGCACAGACATCTGATGTTTGATACCATTCTGAAACTACTGTGTGACAATATAACCTGTGCCATCCTGAGTGGAGAATTTAAGTCTGACCTTTGCATCCAGACCAGGGTCTAGCAAGGTTGTTCATTATCTGCCTGAGTGCCATTATTCACCTCATCCAAGATGACCTATCACCTTGTACTAACATCCAGTATCATCTGGGTGGGAAGCTCATCAATAATAAAAACAGCAAGTGCTGGAGAAACTCAATAGGTTTGTCAGCATCTGTGGAGTGAGGAACACAGTTATCCTTTTGAATCAAATGACTCTTCTTGGAACTGAAGCACTTCAATCCAGGTCACTTCCATTCAAAAATGTAACATGGACATCTGTGACTATCACTTTGTAGATAAATGCTGTATGATCAGTCAGTTTGTGCAGGATTTATGAAGGACATTCAACCTTCTTAACAACTCATTTATAATTCTTTACCTGTTCTTACATTACCAAGACTCAGGTGTTTTACTGACCCTGTCAGCCCAGTTTGAATACCCGTGTGTCACCTGATTATGTGGGCTGAATCTGGGGTATGTGCAATATTTGCTACATCTCAGCTACCATCAGTGAAGATGTCCAGAGTCAAATCAGCAGAACAAGCACTGCCTTTGTAAAACTGTGACAATATGTCCTTGATAACAGGGACTTCAGAAAGTGAAGAAAAGTTTTGCTTTGTAAGACTATATGTTGACCATCATCCTCTTCTGCAGCAAAGCCTGGACTGTCGATCAATATCATCTTTGGGCACCTTCATCAGTGATGCCTATGTTAAATTCAGGGAATCAAATGGAAGAACTTATGCTGGACCAATGTAAGCATCCTCCATAAAGTCATGTCTGCTATCATCAACACCCTGCTCCTCAAGAGCCAACTTCAAAGGGCAGGTCATTGCATCTGGATACCCAAAAACTGCTTTGGTCAGCAGGTTCTCTTCTCCAGTTCTCCACTGGCTCCATCGCTCACAGGACAGCCAATGGAAAATGTGTGAGGATCTGCTTGAGGCCACCATAGACAATGGAGGCATCAAGACCACAGTCAGCAGCTCACCTCAGCACTTCCCGATCCAGCACGATGCACACCAGAGTGTGGTTCACTTGCTTGGCCAAGAAGCAGAGAATGGTCATGGCAAGGAAGGAGTAGGAAACCAACCTGGACCTGCAAATTCTACTTCCCACTTAACAAGCTGCCCCCATTGCATAACAACCTGTGGATGCAAGATTGGGCTCAACAGTCATTTGAAGGATGATCTAACCCATTAAACATCATTGTCAGTTCTAACAGTCCCTTGCCAATCATGACTGAAGAATGAAGCAGCAACTCACTGTGCCGACTTTGTATATGCTGGCAGCTATTTTATGTATTTTTTTGTGCTGATCATAGTTGATCCAATGTGGCAAAGTTCCAACATGATTTCATTCTGAGTGGCTTGCAAGCTCTGCCTGTGAGTGCTAAGAAAGCAACCTCAGAGCCATGAGATGTTGATGTATATTTCCTGACTTGCAAAATGACCTGGCAGGAGCATGCAAGGCATAGGTGCCCCTGAGTTCCGAAGTGAAGTGTTGAAGGGCTGAAATGGTGCAGGAATTGGTCCAAGTTGAAGATTGGTGAGGCTGATGGTTTGCTAATGCCAACTTGTGGGGATAAAAGAAAAAGAAGGCTGGTACGTTGTGGTGAAGAAGCAGTTGGCAAGCTGAAAGCGTCAGGTACCCACTGTGATTGGCATGTCAGAAATTTGCACATCTACTTTCTCAGAGGAGGAGGGAAGAAGGTGTAGAAGTAAGCCAGTGAGATTTTCGAAATGTAAATATATGGAAGTAAAATACTTATCACTCAGTGGTGAGGTTCTGCAGTTGCCACTTAAGGCTAAAAGAAATAATTACAAAATACTTCTCAATATCAGAAGTCTGATTTTAAAAAAAAATTCTATCCATATTTTCCTTTCTTTCTATCCATTGTTCATGCTGTTATCAGGAAGGGGGAATATGTGTCCATTGGATTTGATGGTCTCAGATGTTCTTCTAATTTTCTTCTTACGAAGAATGTAACTTCTCCATCTTTCTCTTCCAGATATTGAGGTAAAGATGAAAGATTTGGCCAAAATTATGCAGTGATTGGTGAGAAATAATGGTTAACCCTCCAATAGATCCCAAGAAGCATTAAATTGGTGCAGGCACAAACTTGCTATAAACTGTGAAGGTTTTATTTTGGAAGTTTAATGTGACTACATGAGTGGAATTTCACCAAGTAAGATGATAAAATAAAGACTGATGAGAAAAGCATTTTAGTCCATTTTAACTCCTCTATCTGAGATGTGATTGTCCTGTCATTACAATATTTACTTGTCTCTTGCATAAACTGTAAACTTTTGCTAAAATGTTCCCTAAGGTTGAATCAAACTGCTCTTTTTCCTT
The DNA here is from genome assembly GCF_030684315.1 of Stegostoma tigrinum. Taxonomy (NCBI): domain Eukaryota; kingdom Metazoa; phylum Chordata; class Chondrichthyes; order Orectolobiformes; family Stegostomatidae; genus Stegostoma; species Stegostoma tigrinum. The sequence goes on from NC_081376.1 coordinate 16,162,832, forward strand.
GCGTGGAATTTAATATACAGAATAGTGACTCGCCTGGCAGCTGGAAAGGACTCTGCATTCCCTCTTTTTTGGGAAGGTGCACCACCTTAAATCCCAAACAAGCACCTAAACTAGCAGTGGAGAGCCTTGCCTGACTCAAATATCCCACCAGCTGAGAGCTGCCAGCCCAACAGAGCCCTTTATTGCTCACCAGCACCAGAGGGGAGACAATCACCCTCCTGCCCAATGAAATACCTTGCCACAAAATTTGCCTTTGAGAAGAGCATTATATTTCCCTTTTTAAGTGTAAGCACAATAAATGGATTTCTGAGTATGAGAAGTGTTTTATGCCTGATTGTATAGAAGTTGTAGACCCTTTTTAAGTTACCCATTCTCTTCTTTCATAACCATTCTGATTTAAGGCTTCTTAATTCAAGATATTGACAAGTGCAACTCGATGTTGGGGATGACAGACTTCAATTAAGTGGAGAAATAAACAATTTAGACAGCTGTCAAAGCAGTGAAGGCTTAATAGCAGATTTGATAAAGTTACTTATCGGGGGTTTCAATGCAGTTGACAGGGAGAAATGTTTTCCATTGGCTGGGGGGTTGGGTGGGTGAGTGGTGTCTGTAACCAAAGGCCATTGATTTATTACTGTTATGAAGGTTTCAGTTTGAAGGATCATGGAGATGCCTGGATGTGTTTTAGAATGGTCAGTGAAAATATATATTGGAACTTTTATTTTCAAAAAAGCATTTATTGGAAACTATCATATAGTTCCAAATAATTGTTGGACTTGGTTGCTTGGACTCACTTCAGGGAGAATACTTAACTGTTTTACAGTTGGATTTTATGGTGATTCTGTTTGATTGGTGTTTTCTAGTCTGGAATTTGTGTTTTGGATTCTCAGTTGGTGAAAGCCTGCTACAGAACAATCTGCTCAGTTTATGTCTTCTGTTTCTGAAATACCTTGGCTATAAAATCAGAGTGAAATGTGGTTATTCTCTTGGAAGGGTGATTGAAGTAACTTTTCAGTATTGTACTTCCTGATCAGGCTGTGTCTTTCAAGATAACAGTGTAGGCTTTATGATTTGACCACACCTGCAAGAACATAAAATTGACAGACTCTAGAACATTCAACATCATTTTGTTTTGGCTTTCAAGAATAGCCAGTATTAGTCAGAACTTTTTTTTCAGAATCAGTCTCTGCCGAGAGAAATTCATTTTCCTCCTTCTCATGAAGAGTAAGCGTTTGTTTGTTTTGGGTTGTTTGAACATACATATCTTCATATCACAGATTGCTTGTATTACCAATTCTGCATCTTCACTGAATGTGTTTACAGTGAACTGATAATTTTCTGTTTACTAAAGAAAGCTAGTTAATGGATATTTTCATCTAATTCAAATATAGAGAAACCTTACAATTGGCTGTGGTGGGATTTGAGTATAATAGTTTTGTTCATGAACTAGTGACTGTGCACTGTTCATATCTTGGTTGTGCCAAAATAATTGTTAAAGTAAACAGTAAACGTTATGGTATTAAAAGACGTGTTTGATAGAATAATTGAAGTAGGTTCAGTAGTAATTTACGCAACAGAATTGAATACATGAAAGAGCGATAATTGTAATTAACGCGCAAGGAGAGGGAATGGAACTAATTAGAGAAGGTTTCAGAGTCTCTCCAAAGGCACAAAGGCCAAATGTTTTCTTTCTATTTTGATTCTATAATTCACACTTTCAGTGTCATCAGTGAAATCGAGGGAATTTGTAATTATGACCTATTTCCTTTTGTCTGGGTCTTTCACGTATGTTTTGCTTAAAATAGAATTACTTATCCTTATCAAGTTTTTCAACTACTGGTTAATTTAAAGTCATCTGTGATCTGGGTGTCGAGTTCAGTATCAAATGTTCATGTGACTGAATTGTGAGTCAAACCTTTTTGTCAGCTCTATTGCCAGGCTGATTTATTTTGCCTGAGATTCTGACATTTTAAAATTTGATGGCAACATGAAACTTTGGTTCGGAATGTTGTCTTCTTTCTTGGTGTTGAGAATTAGCTTGCCACAGTAAGCGTAGGCAAATTAGTGAATTGAATGTTTTGGCTGATTAAAGGTGCATTCATACTACACCAAGAATAAGAGTTAATTACTATTGAATTTTCTTACAATCAGTCTCTCCAAAGTCCCATGCTGATGGATTTATTGCTTCTGGGAATGTTAAATTTTCAGTAAGCGAATTTACAAGCAATAAAATGTAGACACTATTATCCTGGGAAGGACACAATTTCTTAAATTTGCAATTTTACATGCCCACTGTGCATTCAGAACCCAGCTGCAATATACTAAGGCTACACTGTAGTCGACAATCTGCACTTTGCTGTGGAATACCCCCTCAGCTGCTGGGTATTTCACTTCCATGCCTTAATTATTGTTTGCCCATCAACATAAGCTCTTCAGAGCAGTGGAAACAGCTTTTGTTGTCTTGTTGATACTGGTGTACAAGTGGCGTGAGAGTGGACTGCAGTAAAATGCACTCATTTAACAGCGAGCCTGTCAATGTCTACAGTGGGCTTGGAAGCTACAGTGTACAAAAAAACATTGATTCACCCTTAGGTAAGACAATGTAGGGCTTGAACCAGAACAAGACTGAAACTGATTGCAACTGTGAATACAGTTCAAATGCTACTTCATTTAGCTGTAAAGCACCAGGAGCATGCGGCATTCATGAAAAGTGCGACATGAAGTCTGTCTTAAATATCCTGGTACACCAGGAAAAGGGAAAAAGTTATGTTTCTTCTGTATTCCCTCAGGTATTTCACAGTAACTATTAGAAAAGTAGACAAATATATAGTGCCAATGTTTTGAAATAGTAAACACGTGGATTAGTTAACACACAGCCTGTTGGATTTATGCAATTCTCAATGGGTTGAACAAACACAATGACTTTTCTGTAAATCTGTCAGCTTAGTTGCAACAATATTCAGCAGCTTCCCCTCTTGCTGTTTAGTTTGCAAACTTGATCTGCTTTGTATTGCAGAAGTTTGATTTTTCTTTTGTTGTTTTCAGTTATATGATTGTATTTTTTTTCTTAGCATGTAATGTGATTACATCAGGTAACTGAAGTGAGGGCTACTTTGAACGTATTTATTGTTCTGCTTTGCTGTCAACTGATTGGGCCAGTTGCTGACATAGCTTGATTGCTGGAGCTGTGGACTGCTACCTGCTTGGCCTTCTTCCATTGTATCGTTCATCTGCTTAGAACCAACACTATGCAAACAAGTTTACTCCACCTTACTTGTTGATTCTGGAGCGAAATCATCACTTAACTTTAATTTCTATGGCTTAATCCCAACCAGCACAGCAATAATCCATCTATAATATTGGCACATTTCCCAATCTATAGTGTGTTGCTAATTTGAAACTCTTAGAAGCAAACATGCACTGTTTCATGTTGTATGTTACACTGCAATTGTATATCCACCTCAGCAAAGGCGGCCCAACAACTGAACTGATGGCTACCTATGGTGATAGGGCTTGGTGTGAGTTAAGGGGATGAAGGAGCTTGTGGCAAAAACCTGCTTGCTTTTTCAAAAAAAAGAGTTGAAAAGAATTGTGTTTTAAACGAAACAGGCAGATGACTTGTCACCAGCAGCAAGGGGAAAGAAATTTCAAATTCTATCATCATGCGACATTGCCAAACAATGACACCACATACAGTGCAACTCTACTCACTCAAATTCAAGTCTTTTTAAAGGGAAAAAAGTCAGGAAGGCTGGGATTTTGGCAGGCTCCAATGGGATGGTGGAGTATGAATTTTGTTGGGATTGGTGCAAATATTTGTCTGACTGCAATATGTGCAAACAAGGCGTTGGATCACTTCACTTCTGATTGGGCCAGTGGTTTGCCATCATTCTGCATCTAAAAGAGTACAGCCTCCAATCCAATGAAAGTGCACCATAGTATGCTAAGATTTCTGATGAGATTAGAGTTGCTTAATTTTGTCAAAAAGCTTCTTCGTTGTCAACATTCCTGCAGTACTTGATCTTAGTATAGAAACCTGCCTGAAAGGTTCATTTAGTTCTGCTAATTTGGTAAGAACATTTCCATTTGATTCATCATCCCAAGGAATGTTTGGAGTAGTTTGAATGTTCACACAATCTAGGTTTTGTTGGTCTACTGTGATTCCACAAACTTGGATCATGCGCCTAAGGAATGTTATTCTTGGTTAGCATTCAGTGTTAGCATTCTGAAGTGGCTTCATTATTTGTTCCAGTCTTTGGTCATGTGCGCCTTTAGCTCCATGTTTAATATGTCATCCATCTGACATTTTAACCTGTCACTGCCATCTGATGTGTTTAACATCCTCTTTTGCAAAATTTCTGATGCAGGTGATTTTCCAAGGGGCAACCTGTTGATTCCTGGAAGGTATAATATGTATAGATCTTCATCCAGAGTAATTACCAGAATCCACTGTTAGCATCTGATTGGGAAAAATGGTTCACCAAGCTAATTTTGATAGATTTTCATCCGCTGAAGCTAATTGGTGAATGTCATGTTCCACCACTTCATGTAATTGAGTTAGATCCACACAAATTCTTTTGAGTCATTCTATTTTGGCACCATCTTGTTAGCATAGTAATAAGTGAAATTGCCTCTGAGCATGCAAACTATTCCTTCTTTAATTGTATCCAAGAGTGGGTACAGCACTTGGTGTGTACAAGCTGATGGAATTTGCATTATCCCTTAAGGTTGTGTAGTACTTTGCCTTCAAATTCCACAAACCTGTGAAAATCCACTTCAAACTCACTTCTTTGGTCAACATGTGCGATTCCATCAACCTGGCGAATTAATTTCAACTTTAAGTATGCGTTCCTCTTTAATAGAAGGTATTCTTAATGGTGACTGACATAAACACAATTCCATGATTTCTCTTGTATCTAAGCTTTGCTGTGAGTTGGCCTTTTATTTCCAATAATGTTCCTTCTGGTCCCTGAATTTAATTGAGGCAGGCTGCAGTTTAATCATTCTAAGCTATTTAAGCTGCTGTGAGAAAAACTGAGACACTGACCTTGTGTCAAGTTTAAACTCCGTGTGTGCCCATTTACATCCAGTTTGACACTCCAACATTTATTTAAAGAATTGTTAATGTCTACTAAAAGGAAATATGTCCCACATTTTGGTAGTTATGCCATTGGCTCCCCTGCTGAGCATTTGTCACATGTGTATGGTTTGGTCCATACACATCTTAGACACTTCAATATAGCGTTTGCAATCCTTTCCTCCATTTTGGCAGACTGTGCTGCTCTGGTGCTTTCCTATGTACTGAATGATCTCGCTCAGAATTTTTTTGCATAACATCTCATTTTCCCCTTGAAAGCTCACCTTGTTTTACCTCCAGAGTTCAATTTACTAAGCAATCTAAATTGCTTTTTCCAATGTCAAATCCTGCCTGGCTTGTAAACACTTGACATCTAAAACTCCAATCTTGCCCTTCGTCAATTCTGCCGTCATTTCTTTATTATTCATATATTCCAGCTGCCAGCTAGTAAAAATTATGAACAAATCCACACTTTGCTCACACTCTCTTGATGATTACAATACTTCCCTGCATCTGTTCCAGGAATAGCAGGTTACTTCTGTCTTCCATGTCTTGCTAGACATGGTGTGATTCTCCAAGGATGGTTCCCTGAAGTCCCAATCGGGACAGGAACCTTTATAGTTGCCCCTTGCACTTGGATATTAACCTTTTCAGTCGCCACACATAGGGAAATTGTTGGTCTGCCATTTACCTATTCCCATTTTTCTTCCTCCCCTTTATAATTATCTCTCATCATTTTCTTTCCCTCCTGTTTCCCTACAGTCTTTGAAAAGTTTGATTGCTGTAAGACTTCTTCTGATGACTGGACATTCTTGTCTTTTACTCCTCTGCATATTTCTGGAGAAACAATAATATAAGCAATTCTTTGGAGGCACGTTAGTGAAAATTAACACCTTTAAATGTTCTACATTAATGTGTTTAAGCTTCATACATGCAGCATCTGAAACATCCACTCCCTGTACTCTGGCTGTGATGTGTACAAGCTACAGGATGCATTGCAATAACCTCCCAAGGTTGCTTTAACAGGAATTCTCAGACACATGACCACCATCATCAAGAACGGCGAGAGCCACCTAATATTGAGGGATTTCACCACATGTGAGCCACATACTGTATAGTCTTGGGGAGGCAGTGGTGTAGAGGCAATGTCTCTGGACTAGTAACTCTAAGTCCCTGTTTGATGTTTGAGGACATGAGTTTGAATCCCATCATGGCAGATGGTGAGATAACAAGGTGTTGAGCTGGATGTACACAGCAGGCCAAGCAGCAGCAGAGGAGCAGGAGAGCTGACTTTTCAGGCCTGGACCATTCTGCAGAAATGGGGAAGGGGAAGGGAGTTCTGAAATAAATAGGGAGAGACGGGGAGGTGGATAGAAGATGGATAGAGGAGAAGGTAGGTGGAGAAGAGACAGACCGGTCAAAGAGGCGGGGACGGAGCCAGTAAAGGTGAGTGTAGGTGGGGAGGTAGGGAGGAGATATGTCAGTTCAGGGAGGACAGACAGGTCAAGGGGGCGAGATGAGGTTAGTAGATAGGAGATGATGGTGGGGCTTGAGGGGATAGGTGGGAGGAAGGACAGGTTAGGGAAGCAGGGATGAACTGGGCTGGCTTTGGGCTGTGGTAGGGGGAGGGGAGATTTTGAAGCTTGTGAAGTCCACGTTGATACCATTGTGCTGCAGGGTTCCCAAGCAGAATATGAGTTGCTATTCCTACAACCTTCGGGTAGCATCGTTGTGGCACTTCCAGGGGTCCAGGATGGACGTGTCATCTGAGGAATGGGAGGGGGAGTTGAAATGGTCAGCGACTGGGAGGTGCAGTTATTTAGTGCGAACTGAGCACAGGTGATCTGCAAAGTGGTCCCCAAGCCCCTGCTTGGTTTCCCCGCTGTAGAGGAGGCCACAATGGGTACAGCGGATGCAGTATACCACATTAACAGATATGCAGGTGAACATCTGCTTGATGTGGAAGGTCTTCTGGGATAGAGGTGAGGGAGGAAGTGTGGGGGCAAGTGTAGCACTTCCTGCGGTTGCAGGGAAATGTGTAGAGTGTGGTGGCGTTGGAGGGGAGTGTGGAGCGGACAAGGGAGCCATGGACAGAGTGGTCCCTACGGAGAGCAGATAAGAGTGGGGAGGGAAAAATGTCTTTGGTGGTGGGGTCGGATTGCAGATGACGGAAGTGTCAGAGGATGATGTGTTGGATCCGGAGGTTGGTGAGGTGGTATGTGAGGACAAGGGGGAATTCTGTTTTTTTTTACTGCAGGTAGGGGGTGTGATGGATGAGTTGCGGAAGACACGGTCGAGGGCATTCTTGACCACTGAGGTGGGGAAGTTGCGGTCCTTGAGAAACGAGGACATCTGAGATGTACGGGAGTGGAATGCCTCATCCTGGGAGCAGATGCGCTGGAGACAAAGGAGTTGGGAATAGGAGATGGCATTTTTGCAGGAAGGTGGGTGGGCGGAGGTGTATTCTAGGTAGCTGTGGGAGTTGGTGGGCTTGAAATGGATATCAGTTTCTAGGTGGTTGCCGGAGATGGAGACAGAGAGGTCCAAGAAGGAGGGAGAGGTATTAGAGATGGTCCAGGTGAACTTAAGATTGGGGTGGAAAGTGTTGGTGAAGTGGATGAACTGTTCGAGCTCCTCTTGGGAGCATGAGGTGGTGCCGATACAGTCATCAGTGTAACAGAGGAAGAGGTGATGTTTAGGGCCAGTGTAGGTACGGAAGAGGGATTGTTCCACATAACCTACGAAGAGGTAGGCATAGCTTGGGCCCATGTGGGTACCCATGGCCACCCTCTTTGTCGATAGGAAGTGGGAGGAATTAAAAGAGAAGTTGTTGAGGGTGGGACGAGTTCGGCTAAGCTTCTGGCAGATGGTGATTTAAATGCAATAAAAATCTGGAATTAGATAGCCAATCTAATGTCAATGTAAATTGACTGTCAGTTGTAAAACCTATATGATTCTCCAGTTCCTTTAGAAACTAAAATCTGCCAATCTAGCCTTGTTTGACCCACAGTGCGACTCTAGATCCTTAGCAATTCTGTTTGACTCTTAATTGCTGTCTAAAATGGCCCTGCAAAAACCTCAGTTTGTGGGCAGTTAAGGACAGGCAATAAATTCTGGCCTAGCTAGGGGTGCCAACATTCCAGAAAGAATTTTTTAAAAATATAATTACTTTGCATAATTCTTACCAGGTCAATTTTCTGTAATTCCCTACCCAGCAGTATTATGGGAACTCATTCACCACACAGGGTCCAGAAGATCAAAAAGACCTACCACCTCTAGTGCAAAGAATAATTAATTCTTTCTGTGCCAGCCACACCCATATTTCCAACAAGAATTAGTAAAGGAATTGTTGAATAGATTGATGTCGCAATGGTGATGAATTGCAGTTTGATTTCCTTACTTCCCCACGTGCTTGATGGGTACAACCACATGAATAGTGAGTTAGAAGATGAAGATCGGCAGAAAGCATGAACAACAAGCATCTAGGATTGCTTTAACAGGTTGTATTTTGCACTATAAATTGCTGCAAAATTAACAGTAATAATATAAGATACAGATCCTTCATGGAAAAACAAATGTAACGTCATTCTCTGAAAGCAGTACATTGCTTAGCCAGGGGACCAACACTGTTCACAAGGATGTGTGCCAATAATGTATGGCTGCCTCAACTGAAAAATAAACACACATCTATCCATCTAATGCACTGCATCTTTCTCACAGAAAGCTTCTAAGCAATGGTGGATGCATGTACTATTTGCTTTGCAACATATATACTGGGTAATGTGTGTATGTGTATATATATATATATATATATATATATATATATCGTATCAAACATGAGAGAATTGACTGCTTTTGCCCAGTGCTTATAGTAAATTAAGCAGTTGTAGCAGGGAAAGAATCAGAGCTACTTCAATGTATTCCCCTTTCTCTAGTATGAAGCAAATGTGCTTTTGGAACTGAAGCTGTATTCTGATTAGCACTTCACAGAATAGAGTTTGGGAAACATTTCAGAAAAAAATTGGAACATTTACATTTCTTTAAAAACTGGATCTAATTATTCAACTCATGGTACAGTACCAAAATGTAGGCTAGACTGAAGTTGTTTGCCCGGTTAACCAAACTTTGTTCATTTAAATGAATGGCTTTGTTTCTCATTGCTAAGCCAGCTGCGTCCTCAGTATTTGAGCTGCTGAATCTGAACCCTTTTTTTGTAAGCAAATGAAATTCTGCTTTTAATAACTCAATTGAATAAAAACAATGATGTATACAATGCTATCAGAGATAATGGGAACTGCAGATGCTGGAGATTCCAAGATAATAAAATGTGAGGCTGGATGAACACAGCAGGCCAAGCAGCATCCCAGGAGCACAAAAGCTGACGTTTCGGGCCTAGACCCTGGTCTAGGCCCGAAACGTCAGCTTTTGTGCTCCTGGGATGCTGCTTGGCCTGCTGTGTTCATCCAGCCTCACATTTTATTATCATGTATACAATGCTGCCCTCTTTAGGACCATGGGTTTGATTTTTTTCTGTTGTACCTTTTGCAAACCTTGATGTAGTTGATTAATTTGCACTAGCAGTTGAGGTTTGAGCCCAGCCTAACACCAGCGGTGCAATGTTATTGAAAGACTGCACTGTTGGAATTGTGCAGTCTTTTGGCTAGGATGTCAAATCGAGGCCTCAGCTGACTCACAGCTCTATTTCAGAGAAGAACAGTGGAGTTCCAACTGATGTCCTAAAAATTGTCGATCCTTCAACCGATATCACTGAAATAGATCAGTTGGTCACTTATCTCCTTCCTGTTTATTGAGGTTTGCTGTGCGTAATGTGGTTTCTGTGCATTCCATAATACAACAGTGATTTATAAAAGTACTTCATTGTATGTAAACCTCTTAAAGATATTCTAGAATTGGTCCCATAAATATGCATGTACCATGTTAACCACAAGGCTTTTAATTTTCATGACAAATATTGTCATTGTTATAGCTGTACCCTTCCACGCATCACTTGTCTTCCTGACATTATTTCAAATTTTCAGTAAATCAAAAGGAATTAATTGCAAATACTGCATTTGAAATACCAGGCCATCCTTAACATTGAGGTTTTATCACACTGGGAACTAACGTAGGTTGGTAAGCAGAAAACTGTTGGATAAATGGGATTTGGTGTGAGTTAGGATACAGGTAGTTTTAGACACCACCAAAGCTGAAAATTGACAAGGGGAGATGAGGTAATTAGATAATAACAAGCCTGAGTTTTCAAAACTTGTGTGCTCGAAGGTGGAAAGACTAAGGGAGTCAGTGTTTAAAGCGATAAATCCATACACAGTTAGATTTACCACATGATAAATTACTCTTCATACACAGTCACTGACAATATTGTATATGGTTAGCCAATAGAAAGAAATCTGCAAATTATAACTCTACAGTTATTTCATATAATGGAAGTGAGATGAATTAATATTGTGAATTACTGTGTGGAGTTAGATTAGATTAATTACTGGCTGCCATGTTGATTTACATAATCTGAAGTCCTCAGTGGTGGTGATAACCTGTAATTTTACATTCTCTGTTGCAGCTTTAAATCCCTGGACATTGCTGCATGATTCCCTCAGGGTGATGCCCTATCCTTGGCGGCTACATCAATGACTTTCTTTCTTTGACAGGATATTGCACAGCTACATGTGGGAAGGGTCCTGACAGGAAATGTCAGCTTTCCTGCTCCTCTGATGCTGCCTAGTCTGCTGTGTTCCTCAAGCTCCACATTGTGTTATCTCTGACTCCAGCATCAGCAGTTCTTACTATCGCTACATGTGGGACGTGCTCTCCAAATAACCTTCAAGGAGGGAATCCATTATTGGATCTGACTGCTCTACACCAATGCCAGTTGTTCAGTCTCAATCAATGTTTGGGAATCAGAAGGTTTCCTGATCAGATCTGGAGTCAGGCAGGTTTGCCCGCTCTCTCCTGCCTTCATTCTGTGTTGTGTAGAGTCTTTTGCTGAGTCCATCAGGAAGGATGTGAGCCTGAGAGGGGTGACTGTTCCAGGCACTGGAGGCCTGCAGGTCAGAGCCTCCCTGTAGATGGATGATGTGGCCATTTTCTGCTCGGATCTGCTGTCCATGTACAGACTCATGAGCACCTACGACCAGTTTGAATTAATCTTAGGAGCAAACATAAATCGGGACAAGAGCAAGGCCGTGTTCTTTGGGAACTGGGCCGATCAATCCTTATATCCCCTTCACCGTCACAACAGGCTACCTGAAGGTGCTGGAAATATGGTTCAGAGGGGCTGGGGTGTGCGCAAACACTTGGGATGAGCATATTACCAAGGTGACACAGAAACTGGGCTTTTGGGAGACCCATCTCACCCCATTTGCGAGTAAAGATCTGGTCATCAGGTGTGAGGTACTCTGTTGTTGTATGTGGTGCGGGTCTGGCCCATTCCCAGAACCTGCACTGTTGCTGTCACCTAAGCCATAGACTCCCTACAGTGTGGAAACAAGCCATTTGGTTCAACAAATCCACACTGACACCCTGAAGAGCAGCACACCAGAATCCCACCCCCACCTGTCCCTGTAACCCTGCATTTCCCATGGCTAATCCACCTAACTTACATATCCCTGGACACTATGGACAATTTAGCACGGCCAATCCACTTAACTGCAATTCTTTGGACTGTGGGAGGAAACTGGAGCACCTGGAGCAAACCTGAAACAGACATAGTGAGACCGCGCAGACATAGTGAGGATGTGCAAACTCCACACAGATGGTTGCCCGAGGGTGGAATTTGAACCTGGGTCCCTGGTGCTGTTAGGCAAAATTGCTAACCACTGAGCTACCATGCAGCCCAAAACACAAGTTTAGTGGGACTCAAACCCACAATCTTTCAATGGCATGATCAAAAAATTCCTAGAAGTCCAATGCGCATCCATTGTGCCACACACTTAATCTGCAGCTATAAGATCGACCATGCTCACAGGGCACATAACATGTGCCAAATTCTGGTGGAGGTGGGTATGGGGGGAGTGGGTGGAGGTGGGGGGCAGGAGGGGAAACATACCCAATGCCACCCTTGTCCTGATGGCCACCTTTGTGAGTGACTGCATCAAGCTGTGTGTAGACCTTCAGTAAGCCCACAGTAAAACTGATTGTCACTACTTATTGAGTTCTACTTGTCCCTGGCCTCGTTGGCATGGAATGCTGTAAGTTTTTGGACCATTCCAAATCATTTTTCCTTCACGGAGAAATTTGCAAAGAAAACACTTTTGACCACAAGTCCATAAAGAAGTGGTCAGCAAGTAGCATCCTCGAGACTGTGCAGGAAAAGGAGAGGGTGGATCTTGTCGGGTTGTTCCCTGAGAAGACTGTCAAAGTCATTTGGCAGAATGCCTCATCAGCAGAACTTTCCATTAAATATCCAGACAACGCTTGGCTGATGGTGAGAATGGCACTATCTGTGAGATCCTTTGTGTATGCCCAGACTCTTTGCACCACAGCATGCTGCCCTGGAAGGAGCTACTGGGGGGTTGAGACTGTTACCCATCCCCTGTTGGAATGTGCCTTTGAAAACGAAGTCTGGAGAAAGATGTAGTGGATTTGGTTGAGGTTCGTCCTGAGCAGCTCTATGATGCAGGACTCTCTGCTCCGAGGTCTGTTCCCCAGGATGTACACCAATCAAAGTGGTGTCCTTCCTCGTCTGTATGTAAGGATACTAGTGATAGTGGGTCATGTCGTTTTGTGGCTAGTTGATGTTCATGTATCCTGGTGGAGGACACCACTTTGATTGGGACAACACATCCATCCTAGGACAAGCCAAACAGAGACACGCACAAGAATTCCTAGAAGCATGGCATTCCAACCGGAACTCCATCAACAAACACATTGATTTGGAGCCAATCTACCATCCTCTGAGAAAAAGAACAGGAAATGACATCACCAACCCAAGGAAACCTAAATAGATAAATAGAAAGCGGGACATAACACCAGCGCTTCATCGGAAGCTCACTGATGATGTTACCTAGAATGGTGATGAAACGTCTGAAAACTAACCTTGCAGCTCAGCGAGCAAACTCACATCCAGAACCTCAACCTGAGCTACAAATCTTCTCAAAACTCGCTAAAACATCGACAGTGCATGGAGGACCAGCAACTTGGCGAAAGTCCCTCTCTGGCGTGCCAGAAACTTGTTGACCTTCCAGAGCAAGGATTCAACCTCGACCGAGAGTTACAGACTGGCACATTCCAAGTTCCAGGACTACATGCTGAGGGATGCATTAAAGTTTGCAGCAGCTGCTGCCAAGGTGCAGTGGCGAAAGACCACCATTGAATGTCTTTCTTTTGAAGTTAAGTGGGGTTCCATTTAATTCTCGCTCTCTCCATCACCCCAACCTGTTCCATCAAAATTCTAATGCAATAGAAAACGTAAGAGAAGAAGAGTTGTTGTAGTGAACATTTGAATAGTGAGAAGCAGATTTTTGGGGAAAAATAACATCAGTAACTAATAAAATTACAGGATTGCATTAATTCACATTTTTGCATTGAGAGATTGTCAATATAATAGAAAAACTTGCATTTATACAGGACCTTTGATGTCATGAAACATAGCAAGGCACATGCCAGGAGTAAAAAGAGGAGTAATTTGATTCTGAACCCACATTACGAGAAATGTACTTGTCTGTCCACAGATGCTGCCTGATTTGTAAAGTATTTCCTGCAGTTTTTGGTTTTATTAAAAGAGATATGAGCACAGGTGCCCAAAAACTTGGTCAAAGGTAAATATTTAAACATATTTCATGAAGTGATAATGATAAAGCAAGATGTTGTTGCATTTGGAAATTAACCTCAAGCATCCTGTTAGATCCTAAGGCACACAATAAATCCTTATTTATGCTGCAGACTTGTCTAAGCAAATGCCCCCTTCTTATAATATTTGGCAGGGACAGCTGACAATAACTGTATTAAGGACAGGTAACACGCATTGACCCTGAATGTTAGCTATTACTGAAGAATGTTCTTGGATTTTCCATTTTTTCCATATTGTTGTGTAGCTCTGAATGGAAGCAGATGCTTCTGCACAGTGAGGAAGTGAATGGTGAATGAATCATCCCGTTGTCCTCCCTCCTGCTGGCTGAGTTGGGAAAGAGAATGCTTATAAACACAGTTGAGAAGTTCTTCCAGATATGATTCTAATGACTGTCAATAACTGTTTATGCACTGTAGTCAGTGCTATTTCTTAAGAAAAGTTCTGAGGTGAGTTGGCTGCAGTCACTACTATGCTGGTTTCTTAGAAGTTCTTTTGTATCAGTGGAAAACTTGATGGTGGCCATGAACATATGTCTGACAAGGGGATACAAGCATCACTGAGTAAGCTGGATTGTTTATGTTTAGGATAGGATATTTGCCATTAAAACAAAGTGAGGCACTATTGCCACAACACCCTCATTGATGGTATGTTAATTTGTTCCTGCCGTGCCAAAGGTGTCCATCTGTTCCATGAAGTGACGGCAGATTTTTTTTTGATTAATTCCTCCTGTAAATCAGTCGTAAATAAACCATTGCAGTTTTGGAATTGGTTTCGTAGCCAATTAGTTTAGTAGAGAAGCTATTATTGAATGAACCTTAGTTATCAGCAGCATTGCCAGAACTTCTTCAGTACAACTGTTATGTATTTGTCAGACTCGAGAAGGTAATAACGCTTTCTTTCTGCAAAACAGTCAGCCTCACTAGCTGTAAAACTTAGGTTTCAGTTATTTATTTACCTTGCTGATTAAATTGCAGCATACAATTGCCCCATCATCTTTTTGGCATTTTTTTCCCCCTTTTTCCCCTTATTCCCTTTTGTTTCATACCAGCCCAGTCCCTGTACGTTTTAAACTGAACAAATACCTGCAAAATCCTCCCCACCTAGACTCTCCTCTCCACCTATCTTCTCCTCTCTCCATCTTCGGTCCGCCTCCCCCTCTCTCCCTATTTATTGCAGAACCCTCTCCCCATCCCCTTCTCTGATGAAGCGTCTAGGCCCAAAACATCAGCTTTTGTGCTCCTGAGATGCTGCTTGGCCTGCTGTGTTCATCCAGCTACACACTTTGTTACCTTTAAAATCATATTCGCTTTGAATCATTAGTGTCAATGTAGTTTTTCTTAACAATTTTCATTTGCTTTATGGTGAGGTCGTGAGGAGGTATAATGTCTTGACTGCTCCTTCTAGGTGAGACATTGAACCAAGTTCGTGTTGACCCCAAAGCAGATATGAAATATCCCATAGCAGCATCTCAAAAAAATTTGTGCGTGTTGTCTCTGCGATACTAGTCATTTCATATTTCTCAAAACAAAATCACTAAAATAGATCATCAGGCAATCACCGTGCTAGTAATTTTTGGACTTTGCTTTGAACAACTTGGCTTTCATATTTCGGAGAAACTCAACAATCACTCCACTTCAAAAATACTTAATTAGTTGTAAACTACTTTGGGTTGTTTCTGCATTGCAAAAGGTGCGAGATGAAAATAGTGTTTTTTTGGGAGCATCCACTTTAGATGGGTGTAAGGTGTTAACTTGTTCTGCTTTGGTTCAGTAATTTGTTCTTTTAATAATACCTATTTAATGTTAAGTAGAAATGAAGCACCCACCCTCGGCCCACAATGTCACAAATAACCTTTTTATGACCCTTTTTAATTCCAAAATTGGAACTAGATTATTCTTTCCAAATGCCACCCACACTCGCACACCTGCAAACACAGATATCCCCATGGGTAAGTCACGTACCTTTTATATTACATTACAATGAGTTTTCTGTGACAATGAAGATTAATTATGAAAGGTTTCCTCATGGGTCTACATACAAAAGATTTTGCAAATGTGAGACGGACCAACAGCAGTGACTGGGCCAATGCCTCACAACTGGCATGAAAATCCATTATCTCATTTACTGATATAAACCTGAGCAGGATTTGAGCAAATCTGCCTCCAGGACAACATTAACCTATATGCTGCTTTCCGTTGATATTTCATATTCGCCATGCAGTTGCAAATGTAAGGTATCCATGATTCAGAACATATTAAGTAGCTTTGATTTTATTGCACAGGCTGAGGAAATAACTTTGAGTAAATCTACCTCAAATAATTATACAAAAGTTCCAACTCGGAGCTGTAGTAATAATGCTGCCAGGAATATATTTGATTAGTGTAGTTGTTTTTATTGAAAGAATACCTCAGGAAGGTAGCTTGGGATTGAAATGACTGAACTTAAAATGGAATATTGCAGTGAGTTACAGGACTTTATAGGGGACTTTCTACACTTGGATTCATTAGCAGCTGCTCCGTAGCCACCACAAATGTAGCTCAATTCTGGTGCAGTTACTCTCTGCATCTTCTAATTGTAATACCACAATGGAATTCCTTTTCTTCAGTTCCTAATCTTCAATCAGGAGATTGCAATTATTTTCCTTCAAAATAAAAATATGTTGACCATTTCATGAAGCAATTAAAACTTATTAAGAACAAGACACTTCAAATTGTACTTCATCTTCTGAATGCCTTGTATACAGTGATTTGCTTTGAAATATGGTAATTTACTAATTAAAAACAGTGACTCTTCTGCGTAATCTGTGAAGTAAATAGGATCACAGAATCTCACAGCATTCAATCCACAATAGCTGTGCCAGCTCTGTAAGAATGATCTGATTACCTCTTGCTCTTTCCCCATAGCCTGCAGGTTTTCTTAATGTATATATCTGCTGTTTTCTGAAAGTTTCTATTGAATTTACTTCCACTGGCCTTCCTGGTACCTAATTCTGGACAATAATTTCTGGTACTAGCATTTGAATGAGGTATAGTTGAAAGAACTGCTCCCTCTTCTGCTGTGATTAGTATCATGGGATCTTGAGCACCCAATGGAAAAGGACTTGGGTTTCATGTCCCCTTACAAACTCCTTCCTGATAATGCAGTATTATCACAGAGCTGGATTGAAATGTCGGCCTTAGGTTATGGGTCCACGTCTTGAAGTGGGGTTTAAATCTATTCCTTCCCTGTAATTGGACCAGTGATCTAAACTGAAATTTAGATTTTCTTAAAAATGTTAATGTCAGAAAGCCTTAATCAATGGACAATTTTAACCAGATTTTCTAAATTTAAATTAGTTTTTTTGTATAAGGTAAACTATCAGTCAATCAGGGCATGTTACTTTGAAGAAAACACTTCTGGCATTTACCAATGGTGCAACTGAGCAAAGAAAACAAAGTGACTCATAGAACATAGAAAAGTACAGCACAGTACAGGCCCTTTGGCCCACGATGTTGTGCCGTGGAATAATCCTAATCCAAAAATAAAATAACCTAACCTACATTCCCTTCAATTCACTGCTGTCCATGTGCATGTCCAGCAGTCGTTTAAATGCCACTAATGACTCTGCTTGCACGACTTCCACTGGCAAAGTATTCTGTGCGCTCTCAACTCTTGTTTAGCACTCTTTGTTTAGCAACGAAAACCTGAGATTTGTCATTATTGTAAAGATACTTTTGGATATTCCTGAAATTGTGGCCGATGCTGTATTAGTGTAATCAGTTTCAAAAATCAACCATGTATAATTTTTAGGTCAAGACGCTCACTTCATCAAAGTATGTTGTTAAAAAACAATGTCAAAATGGCAATTACAGTGAAATATTCAAGCTAACTGCAATTAATAAGGAGTGGTGACAGTTTTGCCTGTGAGTCTAAGTGATCCACCTCCTCTGTCACTTAATAGGCAGCATTCAGTATACAATTCTTCAGTGTGGAAACCATATTATTTTGTTGGATATGATGCCAGATCACCATGTAATAATCTCATGTTTTCTCTTTTTGAGGTTATCTATATATATCACAGTGTGACATGCACTGAATCAGCACAATGCATAGTAGAACTTCATTGTAAGCAAATATGTCACTGGAAGTGTATGATTTGTAATGGAGTAGCTTTCTAAACACTAAGTTATTTGCCCTCTAATTCAATCTGCTGCATCTGTTTCTGTGATTTTAATGAAAAGGAACTTTACAGGAGAACAGCATTATTGGAAGCAATGATTAGTCAACATATTAGTCCTGCAAACGAACTAACTAAATGCACTGAGTAAATCTATCCATGTTTATACATGTCTTGGTGCACATATTTGGCGTAGAATTTGTTGATCAGAAATGTTGCTGTCTGACAGTCCAGTTGGTGTCCATTGGGATTAAATGATCTGGCTGATTGTTTACTTTGGGGATTGGGCCTTGTGTGAGGCATTTGCACAACCAGTACAATAAAGCTCGCCCCAGATGAGCCACAATGCTTTGAAAAATTAGATATTAGTTTCCAAATGACAAGCTCACCTTGGAGAAACACTCCTGAATGACAATGAAGGTCAAGATCTCAGAGTAGGCACTTAATTGTACAATCTTACAGTACGTTGGAAAAACTATATCTTTCAATGTATGAATGTGTGTTTTTGAAAGAGGCTAGTTAACTCTCTTGTTGACACACGTGCAAAAATGTTTTCCCCTCTCAGGGTGTCCAGAAATTAGTGTCATTCTACAAATACAATAAGGACAAAACGGTAACTAGGTAGAGAATAGGGCCCCTTAAAGATAAGCAAGGCCACTTATGTCTGGAACTGCAGGCGATGGGTGAAATACTGAATGAGTATTTTGCATCAGTGTTTACCGTGGAAAAGGATGTGGAAGCTAGAGAAGATGGGGAAATAAATAGTGACATCTTGAAAAATGTCCATATTACAGAGGAGGAGGTGCTGGATATCTTAAAACAGATAAAGATCGTTAAATTATCCGCAACCTGATCATGTGTATCCTAGAATTCTGGGAAGCTATGGAAGTGACTGCTGGGCCCCTTAGGGAAATATTTGTATCATTGATAGCCGCAGGTGAGATGCCGGAAGACTGGAGGTTGGTTAACGTGGGCCACTATTTAAGAAAGGCAGTAAGGAAAAGCCAGGGAACTATACATTGGTGAGCCTGACATCAGGGGTGGGGCAACTTGTTGGAAGGACTCCTGAGGGACAGGAATTACATGTATTGGGAAAGGCAAGGACTGATTAGGGGTAGTCAACATGGCTTGGTGCGTGGGAAATTGTGTCTGTAACTTGATTGAATTTTTTCAAGAAGTAACAAAGAGGATTGACCACAGCAGAGTGGGGATGTTACCTATATAGACTTCACCAAGGCATTCGACAAGCTTCCTCATGGTAGACTGGTTAGCAAGGTTCGAGCACACGGGGAGAACTAGGTATTTGGATACAGAACTGACTCAAGGGCAGAAGACAGGGAGGTGGTGTTAAGGTTGCCCTTCAGACTGGATGCCTGTGACCAGCAGTGTGCCACAAGGATTGGTGCTGGGCCCATTGCTTTTCATCATTTAGATAAATGATTTGTGTGTGGTCAAAGGAGGTATGGTTAATAAGTTTGCAGATGACACCAACACCAAAATTGGAGGTATGGCGGACAGCAAAGGTCATCCAATTGTACAAACGGGATCTTGATCAGATGGACCCTTTGGGCCTAGGAATGGCAGATGGTATTTAATTTAGATAAATGAGAGGTGCTGCATTTTGGAAAGGCAAATCACAGCAGGATATATACTCTTAATGGTAAGGTCTACGGGTATTGCTGAACAAAGAGAACTTGGGGTGCTGGTTCATAGTTCCCTTGAAAGTAGAGTCATAGGTTGATAGGATAGTGAAGACGGCGTTTGGTGCGCTTGCCTTTATTGGTCAGTGCATTGAGTATAGGAGTTGGGAGGTCATGTTGCAGCTGTACAGGACATTGGTTAGGCCACTTTTGGAATACTGCATGCAATTACGGTTATCTTGCTATAGGAAGGATATTATAAAACTTGAAAAAGTTCAGAAAAGATGTACAAGGATGTTGCCAGGGTTGGAGAGTTTGATCTATAGAGGAGAGGCTGAATAGATTGGGGCTATTTTCCCTGGAGCTTTGGAGGCTGAGAGGTGACCTTTTAGAAGTTTATAAAATCATGAGGGGCATGGATAGAGTAAATAGGTGAGGACTTTTCCCTGGGGTGGGGAGTCCAAAACTAGAAGGTGTAGGTTTAGGGTGAGAGGGGGAAGATTTAAAAAGGACCTAAGGGACAACATTTTTACATAGAGGATGTTCTTTGTATGGAATGAGCTGCAGAGGAAGTGGTGGAGGCTGGCACAGTTATGACATTTAAAAGGCATCTGGATGGGCACATGAATAGGAAAGGTTTAGAGAAATATGGGCCAAGTGCTGGCAAATGGGACGAGATTTATTTAGGCTTTCTGGTTGGCATGAGCGAGTTGGACTGAAGGGATATACCGTGCTGTATATCCCTATGACTCTCAGGAAAAACAAATGATTCCTTTAATTCCTTTTGGAATCAGGCTAAGCTTCACCAGTGAAATACAGACAAGATAGCCTGAGATTTTTCTGCTGATTTACTATGACCACTGTCGCATTAGCACATTCAGAAGAGGCTAGGCATTGGTTCATTCCTTTCACCTGTAGTCAGTTGATACTGACATTCTTGACTGATGTGTGAATTTGATTTGAGTAGGTATTGGAAGGACATTCCCATTTGTGGAGTAAATGACAGCGCTTGGAGAAATTATGAAAGGAATGCAGTGAAACACTGTTTGCACAAATAGTGTCTTAAGTGCTGAAAATGCTACTGCTAAATAATTTTAACTCCAAAAAGAATCTCAGCTCCTCACCAGTTGTGCAGATCCTGTCTGTCACGTAGCACGTGAAATTTGCATTTGCATGAAGCAGTAGGCAGTTTGTACATTCGTAATCCCCAATCTTCTAAAAAGTGAGCATAAAGCACTCTGTAAAAGTACCCAACTTTCCCCTGCTGTTGAACAGCTGACATCTGATCTTGATTTAATTCCCCTAGGATTGTGGTGCGGCATACTGTCTCTTGTAAATTGCCAAGTTTCATGACTGGACCGGTTCTGGGTCAAACACACATCGTTTTGGCAAAGTGTGTTCTCTGAAAGCGTGCTGATTTTGTATGCTTTCGTACAGATTGAGAATTGCTTTTGACTGTTCTAGGAAGACAGCTCTTGATTCAGGCTGCCCCATAAGCTGTTATGATTCCTGGTGGATTTAATTATACAGATCTTTGAATTTTTGTTTAAATATGAAAAATTGACATATACAGCAAAAGTAATTTAAAGGCAAGACTTTTTTTTAAAATCATGCCTGTTGTAATCTGTTTCTGCAGTTCCCTCAAAGCCTGAGTACACACAATGCATAGTGTGGTGTGACTTACTTAGACCAAGAAAACTTCAGGTTCACATTTGGTCTGATCTGTGCCAAATTGGCCCAAAAAGAGAGGTCATGAACATAAGATGGTCACTCAAACTCAACAGTATGCTCAGAGAAAATTTCTTCACCCACATGCACTGAGGATGTGGTACTCACTCACAGAGGTGTGAATGAGGCAACAATTATGGGGGTATTTAAGGAGAAGCGAGATAAAACACATCAGGGAGAATGGATTAGGACGTTATGCTGGTCAGGTTTGAGGCAGGCTTGTGTGGAACGTAATCACAAGCATGCACTTGTTGTGTAGAATGATCTGCTTCTGTGCTGGTAATTCAATGTAGGTTTACTAGTTTCAGCCAGGGATTTGTCAAAAGTGAGGATTTTAAAAATGGCCTATTAAACCTGCTAAATATAAAGATAGATGAATATTCTGTAAATACCCTTGCCTCACCATAACCTATTAACCCCCTATTTTAGTTCAGTTGGTTTTGTCCTGGTGGCCCAGGTCAAAAAGTAAGAGTTAAAGCTAAGGCAAAAACATGTTGCAGGCTTCCGTGAATATTCATTGATCGCTGCTGGAAAATGTGCAAACTTTCATGCCTTGAGGGCATTGTCTAACTTGGTGGTATAACAAATGTCTTTCTGGTGGATTGCAGTTTGTAAAGATTTTTATACATTGGAATACCAGTTGTGAAACTGGAAGTTTGGGCCCTGTTGTGTTCCAGAGAATATACCAGGTATCTTTTTTTGCAGTTGGAAGATTAAAAGTGGATCTGTATGGAGCTCACTTACTGGTTACACAAGATCATACAAGTTTTGGAGAAACTAGGTTTGATAATTTGTGAAACAAGCCAGCGTCAGATACTTTTGCTTGTTAACATCTTTTGGATTTTTAAATTGGAACTTGCCACACACCTGGAAAAGGGCAATTAAACACAGCCCTCCAGAAAGCCTCTTTCTTTCTCACTCTCTGTGAGTGGAATAAAACATCAGTCAAATACTCCGAGAAGAGCTTCTAACCCAAGTAAAGACTAGATCCGCCTGTCTAGCTAACAGTTTGAGGATATTTTATTGCTGTGTAGTCAACAATACTATAATTTCATCACCATAGGAGAGCTCAAAGTCACCTCATTCCCTCCTTGTGGTTTGGACGGAATTTGTTTCTTTTAGACATGTTTTCCACTCAATATTTTTGCAGAGTTTTCTGTCAGATCTATCCTATTTGAGAAAAAATGTACGCATGTTTGGAATTAAAGGCAACATACTTTAGGTTACATAGTAATACTTAATAATCGGTTTTGCCACTTGTTAAAGGATAAGTTTGCTAATACTTTTGTTTGTTTTTAAATAAGACCAAAATGTGAGTTTTTGCTTTAGATCGCAGTCAAGGTCAGGTAACTTTACGTTATGATTCAGTTGGTCATTTGTACATTTATGACAGGTTGTGGAATAGTAGAGCTTCACTGCCAGTGCACTTTTCCCATTCAGGTTATGATCGTTTGTCCAGCTCCTTTCCCGACTGTAGGATATCCCAAAGTGCTTTATAGTCAATAAATATTTCTGGTATGTACTTAATGTAGAAAACAAATTAAAAATGGTGTGGGCTAGGTGTCAAACAGCCTTTTGACATTTGAAATATGAATCACAAAAGAAGGGATAAGAGGAGTCGGAAAAATGGAAACAAGCTATTTCGTATTGTTAACTATAATGCAACATGTTGGTCTAATGCTCAAGATGCATAACAGCCCCTTTACAATGATAGTGCCTGGCCACTTTGTACAGTGAAAGGCATTGGTGTTTTCTAAAGAACAGCATTGAAATGGTGGACTATATTCATAGTGGTTTAAAGATGTGCAGTGATGATCTGGTAAGGCCAGTGCATGTCTGATGCCACCCCCAGGACAAAGGAAATAGGCAGTTTATGTCCATAGAGCATGTCCTAAGATGTTAGTAAATGGTGGCCAAGATGGAGGCCTGGAGAAGCTAGGGGTGAGCTGGAGCCACATGGTAACCAATCAGATTTTCATGTTGAATATAATTGCCATCCTCTTTCTGCCCAGTGCCTGGTAAAATAACAAACTTTGTATAAATTAGGTGAGATTTGGTAATAATGAGATGTTAGTGCATGCAAATAGGCCTCTTGCTGCTCGCTAACAAGATTCACATCTCTGTGTAAGAACCTTGGGTGGAAAATTGGAACTTTTCTCGCCACCAAGTGTCTTGTTTTTCTGCTCTTGGTATATTTTCTGAGCTGGCTTTCCATTGCCTATATCCTCCAGGGGAAATTCCTCCCCATGATGAGAAGCTTCCGAACCTGCAGCCATATAATCTCCTGTGAAGGACAGAAAACCCAGAAACAAAAATTCAATGTCAGTTAAGCCAGATGAAAAGTCTGATTTACGTTGGCTTGGCAAGTGTTGGTTCATCTAGCGTGTTGATGTTGTGTTACAAGGGAACCTAAAAGGGGAAGATTCGAGATATTTTTAGAGTGAATAAGTAGATAACATCTGGTTTATTTTGTGATGTCATGAACATCATGGATTTGATCGAGAATGTGTTTCAGTGGCTAAGGTAGAACATTGTGTCCCTATTATTAGAAGGCACTGCCCTGTAAGCGTAAACTTCTTGTGGAATCCTGAAGCCCACTAAGTAAATATTTTATGACGTGTTTTTGTTGTTATAAATCAATTATTTTTAATTTTAATAGAAAGTTTCTATATTAAAAGTTAAGTATTCACTTCAATCTGATTGACAAGGTGTAACCAGATTTCAGGAGTACTTTATTTATATTCGACTTAACTACATTAAGACTGCTATTTATATCCTGACCTGTCGTATCTCTTAGAAACATGCATTGAATTACTTTCACGTCATCATAACTTTGAGACATAACTTGGCCAGCAGGATCCTTATATCACAATTAACAAATTGTTTTAATGTAGAACCTTTGACAGAACAAAATATCCTAAGGCGTTTCACAGGAGTGTAATAGCACAATCTCTGACACCAAGCCAAAGAACAAAATATTGGGACATGTTTAATCACATAAGTAGCTTAAGGAGAGTCTTCAGGAAGAGAAAAAACAGAGGTTTGTGCTGCAATTTCCAAAGCACAAGGCTTAGGCTGTCAGTCATTGAGTGATGCACCAAAATTCGAGGAAAGCAGAGATATCAGAGGGTGGTAGAAGAATTTATTCAAAAAGAAAAGGATGAAGCCATGGTGGGATTTGAACCACAGTGAAAACTAATTGGTGAGCACAGAGGTGATGCCTGAACAGAACTTACTGCAATTTAGGTCAGGTCAGAAGATATTTGGCTCCCAGTCAAAAGACCAAGTCTCAAGTTCCACCTCAGAGACAAGAGCACGTAAATTAGGCTGACACTTTAGTGTAATAATCAGGATTTTCTTCATTGCCAAAAGTGCTATTTTAAGGCTGATAAATTTACATTTGTACTCTTAGCTGGACATAAAATCTGCCATTGTATTATTCTGAAGAAAAACAGGAAGACCTCTCTGTTGTCCTGGTTAATATTTATCCTTTAACCAAGACCAAAAACAGGTGATCCAGTTATTTTTGTAATCACCGTATGGGGGATTTTTCTCTGTGAAAATTGTTTGCTGTGTTTCCTATGTTAAATTTTAAAAGAATGATTCCATTTCAAAAAGCATGTAAGGTGTTCTTGAGGTTAGGAAAGGTGCCAAACGAATGCAAATCTTTCTTCCATTCTTTTCCCTGCCTCCATACACTGAAATTTCTCTTGTTGACAGAATTGTCCACATTTTAACAGGTAACACGTATAGCTGTGCATGCTCGCTGACCTTCCATCTACTTATTTCTACCTTTCAATGTTGTTTTTAATTATTGCTACTAAAACACAAATCTGAATGATAAAAATGAATACAGTTTGGATTTGTATGCATGGGCTGAAGAGTTCAAGATCTTTGTGGCCACATTTTTTTAAAAACCCATGGAGGAGACTATGACATTATCAATGAAATAAAAATACATACCTTTAGCTACCGGTTTATGAACTGTGTCAGGTCATTTTAAATTGACCCAGATAACTCATTCAATTTGCCTGATGAGCTCTCACTGGCCCTTGAAAATCTGGGGCGACGGCATAAATCTTGCACCAGGCCATACCCATTTCCACAGCAGGTCATCAAAATGAACAGCATTGTGGCTTAGTGGTTAGCACTGCGGCCTCACAATGCCAGGGAGCTGGGTTTGATTTCACCCTCAGGCAACTGCCTGTGTGGAGTTTGCACATTCTCTCTGTGTCTGCGTGGGTTTCCTCCGGATGCTGTGGTTTCCTCCCACAGTCCAAAGATGTGCAGGGTAGGTGGATTGGCCATGCTGAATTGCCCGTAGTGTTCAGGCATGTGGAGATTAGGTGGGTTATAGGGGGATGGATCTGGGTTGGATGCTTTGAGGGCCGGTATGGACTTGTTGGGCTGAAGCGTCTTTTTCTACCCTATAGGGATTCTGTGATGATCTATGATCCAATTATTCTTAGTTACAAGTAGCCATTTGTAAACGCAAGTTCATTATTTTTTTGTTGGTCCAATCACTCAGTACATAAAAGTCAAAAGAACTGTGGATGCTGTAAATCAGGAACAAAAACAGAAGTTGCTGGAGAAGCTCAGCAGGTCTGGCAGCATCTGTGAAGAAAAAATCAGAGTTAACATTTCAGGTCCAGTGACCCTTCCTCAGTTTTGAAATTTTGGGATGAGCCTTAGAGTTTGATTTTGGCCTCATGTCCACACCTCTTGACTGGTATTGGAGGCTCCCCTTGACTTACCAGGACCCCCTGACTGAAGGCTGTCTCCCTTGACCTGACTGAGGACTGTTGACAAGCATGACAAATTTCTTGGCATTGCGCCTGTGCTACACAGCCAACCAGGAGTACAGTGAGCCTGGTATCTCTGGCTTAGTGACCAGATGCAAAAGGCAAGCTCAGGCAGGGATGCTGAGATGATCCAGGTATGCTCAATGTGAGTGATCGTTAATAGAGTAAGTGAGCAGCCCAGAGATACAGCCTGGTCCAGTCCATGAACTGGGTGTGTGTCCCTGAGCACACACTGTCCTTATTGCAGTATTACAGTGAGATTTGCAGTGCAGCCTGTGGAGCAGCACTGAAGTACAGAAGTGTTCTGTAACTGCATCAGAGTGACGCCTTGAACGTTTTCGGAGGCTGGCAAATCAGATGCCAATTTCTGTAAACCTAGGGTGAATGTGACTGGTGCCCATAGAGTATGACCCGAGATTTGGTGCTTTGTGTCTAACTGAGAAGTCCTTTGAAGCTAGTGGCAATTTGAATCTCTACCTACCTGCTCTGACTTGCATGTTAAGAATTCTGGACACCCACTTTGCTCCTGGGAGGTGATAGGATAGGAAACTGTATCTTCACGAGGCAAGATGTGTAGTTACTTAGGTAATTAAGAAGCATTAATTCCCCTTAATAGACAACTCACTGCTCCAGAGTGCGAATCTTTCCTGAATCCCCAGAATTTAAGATGCGGAGAGTTGTGCCTGACATCAAGATAGGCTTCACCGAACATTTTGCACAACTCTCACTATAGCCTATATTGTTCAGGCCCCTATAATATTCTGTGATGTGGAGGTGCCGGTGTTGGATTGGGTTGGACAAGGTCAAAAATCACATGACACCAGGTTACAACAGGTTTATTTGAAAACACAAGGTTTCAGAATGTTGCTCCTTCCTCAGATGTGGTGAGAGAAGAGGTAGCAAAACACAGAATTTATAAAGTAAAAGATCAAGGGAACATACAACTGATGTGAATGCATTGAATAAACCTAACATAAACCCTGACTGACTTACTCCTGTTAAATCTTTCAAGAGTTAGAAAGGAGATGCAGGTTTCGATTGATTAAAATACAAATCCCAGAATTTCTTTCCATTCACTGCCCCGAGATAAGTAAAGGTTTTATCAGTGTACACAAGAGGTGACATCTCAGGTCAGACAATGCATTTTAGGTGTGAGATGTTGTTTAGAATCTGGCTGTGTATTAAGCTGGAGTCAGACTGGTTTTATTTCCAAAGCAGAAATTTATAAAATGTCCCATTGACAGAGTGTGTCAACAAATTGTGTGCTTTTTGAACAAAATAGAATGTATCTGCAAACACGAAACAGCAAATGCAAATTCATCCCATAGATTTATGTGTACATGTGTGTGTTTGTGTGTGAGAGAGCATGCGTGCGTGCAGGTGCATGTGTGATTCAGTGTGAGAGAGTACGTATGTTTGAGAGACAGGCTCTGTGTGAGTGTGTGTGTGAAGGTGTATAATGTGATGGGGTCACCTGTAGTGCAACATGAACCCAAGATCACAGTTGAGGCTGTCTTCCTGAGTACCAAACTTGGGTATCAGCCTCTGTTCAGCAATAAATAAAGCACACAATTTGTAGACACACATAGTCAATGGGGTATTTTATAAATTATTGCTTTGGAAATAAAACCAGTCTGACTCCAGGTTAATACACAGCCAGATTCTAAACAAGGTGTCACCTAAAATGCATTGTCTGACCTTAGATGTCACCTTTTGTGTACACTGATAAACCTTTACTTATCTTGGGGCAGTGACTTGAAAGAAATTCTGGGATTTCCATTTTAATGAGTTAAAACCTGTAGCTCCTTTCTAACTGATGAAAGATTTAATAGGAAGGAGTCACCCGGCCATTTTAGGTTTATTCAATACATTTGCATCAGTTGTATGATCCTTTGATCTTTTACTTGTAAGTTCTGTGTCTTGCTACCTCCTTCCTCACCACACTGGAGGAAGGAGCAATGCTCAAAATACTAGTGTTTTCAAATAAACCTGTTGGACAATAACCTGCTGATGTGAGATTTTTGACCTTTATAAGATTCTGCCTATTGTCTTCAAGAGGGAGATTTTTTTTCTTGGGAGAAGCTCTGCATTGTGCACTATTTGCTCAAGACCATGTTTACTGGGATAATTAATACCTCATAGAAATCATAGAATCCCTAGTGTGGAAACAGGCCATTTGGCCCAACAAGTCCACACCACCCCTCTGAAAAGCATCCCACCCAGACCCATTCCCCTACCTCTGATTTCCCCATCTCTAACCCACCTAACCTAAACACCCCTCCTTTCAAATGTATCAGTTAAGAACAGAGAACTATCCGTGCGATTATCTACTATATCTACTCTATCTCCGATAATTATTTGCACCATCATAATTTTCCCCATCTTGGTCCCCTATAATATCCGTTGTCTCTATAGATATCTTAACTCATCTGGTGCTGAAAGCCTAACCCATAGTCTTGTTACCTCAGTCTCAATCTCTCGGTTTGTCACAGTGCCTCTCTACACCTATTGTAAATATCACTAACAGAGCAGTCTTTGAACATTTTCTTCTTTTATTCTCTACCCACATTCTCTATTCTGCTCCCAAATCCTCTTTGTGTGTTCAACCATGAAAAATGCTCTGCTCAGGTCCCTTATCTCTGCACAATCAAACGCAGGGCAATCCAGCCTTTAATCCATCATGGTACCTTGAAAGCTATTGATTTCTGTCCACCACCTTGCCTTGACCCCAATAGAACTATTACTCTTTCCCTCTCTAATTGTTCTTCCTGGTATACCCCTCATCTCCAATCCCATGCATTCACAGCACATAGGCTTGAAGATCCTTGGAGAGAGTTGAATTGACTATTTGTCACCAGATCTGGCTAGATCATTTTCAAAGATATCTGAGAAATGCTGTCCATCACTAAAGTTCAGAGATAGTTCAGGAAAATGATAATTACACTTGGCCTCTTTTTCTTTACCTTTAAAGACCACCTTAAACCATCTTCTTCTCCTTCCCCCATGCTCAACATTGACAATAATAAGCTCATCTTTGTTAGAAAGACTGCAACCATCCAATCAGCTGCCTCTGCTACTTCCCACCATTTCCCAGCTCACTGGATTTAATTTCCCTTAATGCTCACCCTTGCCTTACCCCTGAATTCCCACCTTTCATTTCTCACCTTTTTCTTGTGACTTCTTCAAGCACAACTTGCTGATGAGACCAACGTTTGCACTCTAGACCCTGCTTCTACAAAATGCTGTGTTTTTTTTAAAGTTCCCAGATAAATGCACATTGTCATTCCTGTCCTGGATGGCCCCCTATTTTTAGTCACCTTACTTTCCTTTTGTAAACTTCTTCCTGTCAAAAACTCTTGCCCATGCCTTAACTCATACCAAGTGCAGTTTACACATCATTCCTGTTCTTACTGATCTGTCTTACTTAGCTCCCGGTCTCTCAGCATTTGCCCCAAGGATGGCAGGGTGGCTCAGTGGTTAGCATCTCGAAGGTATAATAAAAATCAAATGGCTGTCTGACCTACAGTTATAAAGCCATTTCTTTATTATTATCCAGCAGCCACTTTGTACTTAGCTTTTACATGTTGTGTTTTATAAGTACTTTGCAAAAAATCCAAATGCTCTTGAACGTCTGAGATTTTTCTTGCAACAAAGGCTTGGATAATAACTGAGAGTGTCGTCACTTCAGCTATTTTGAATTCTAATCAGCCAAAAAGACTCCATTAAGTAGCTGCACAGAATATATATGGCCCTTATCACCAAGATGAATTCAAAACAGTCAGTTAATATTGTTTAAATGCAACAGTGACACAACACTGTTGGTCTAAGATTGGCCTCTGCAGTAAGCAACTCACAAGCGGGCACAGTGTTATACATCTACTCATGAGACAGTGACTCTGCTCAAGTCAAGAGAGCTCCATGTAATTTTACAATAGCAACAACTTGCATTCATTTAATGCCTTTAACATAATAAACATTCCAAGGTGCATCACGAGTGTTGCAATACTAAATTTGACAGCAAGCCGTGGAGAGATGTTAGGACAAGAGGGCAGATGACAAACAGCTTGTTCAATGTTACAGGTTTTAAACAATGTTTAAAAACAGAAGTTGAAAATCAAATGTTTATTACAAAATTCCAAACCTTAGGGCCTAGATACCTGAAGGCATGGTCATCAATGTTTGAGCATTTGGATGTGCAAGAGATCAGTAGCAGCAGAATTCAATGATCTCAGAAGCTTGCCAGGTAGGAGCAGATTACAAAGGTGACTTAAATGAATTGCAACAAACCAATAAACACTTTAAAATTCCAATCAACATGAATCCCTACAGTATAGAAGCAGACCATTTGGCCCATCGAGTCCACTCAGACTCTCCGAAGAGCATCCCTCTCAGATGCACCACCTCCCTGTGACCCTAACCCACAACGTATCCACCTAAATTACACACCTCCGGATACTGGCCAATTTAGCATGACAAATCCACCTAACCTGTGGGACTGTGGGTAGAATCTGGGGCACCTGGAAGAAACCCACACGAGCACAGGGCAAATGTGGAAACTCCACACAGACAGTCGCCCAAAGGTGGAATCAAATGTGGAACATTGAACACGCTGTTTGTCATCTGCCCTCTTGTCCTAACATCTCTCCATGGCTTGCTGTCAAATTTAGTATTGCAACACTCGTGATGCACCTTGGAATGTTTATTATGTTAAAGGCATTAAATGAATGCAAGTTGTTGCTATTGTAAAATTACATGGAGCTCTCTTGACTTCAGCAGAGTCACTGTCTCATGAGTAGATGAATAACACTGTGCCCGCTTGTGAGTTGCTTACTGCAGAGGCCAATCTTAGACCAACATTGTTGTGTCACTGATAATGGGAACTGCAGATGCTGGAGATTCCAAGATAATAAAATGTGAGGCTGGATGAACACAGCAGGCCAAGCAGCATCTCAGGAGCACAAAAGCTGACGTTTCGGGCCTAGACCCTTCATCAGAGAGGGGGATGGGGGGAGGGAACTGGAATAAATAGGGAGAGGGGGGAGGCGGACCGAAGATGGAGAGTAAATGAGATAGGTGGAGAGGGTGTAGGTGGGGAGGTAGGGAGGGGATAGGTCAGTCCAGGGAAGACGGACAGGTCAAGGAGGTGGGATGAGGTTAGTAGGTAGCTGGGAGTGCGGCTTGGGGTGGGAGGAAGGGATGGGTGAGAGGAAGAACCGGTTAGGGAGGCAGAGACAGGTTGGACTGGTTTTGGGATGCAGTGGGTGGGGGGGAAGAGCTGGGCTGGTTGTGTGGTGCAGTGGGGGGAGGGGATGAACTGGGCTGGTTTAGGGATGCAGTGGGGGAAGGGGAGATTTTGAAACTGGTGAAGTCCACATTGATACCATATGGCTGCAGGGTTCCCAGGCGGAATATGAGTTGCTGTTCCTGCAACCTTCGGGTGGCATCATTGTGGCAGTGCAGGAGGCCCATGATGGACATGTCATCAAGAGAATGGGAGGGGGAGTGGAAATGGTTTGCGACTGGGAGGTGCAGTTGTTTGTTGCGAACTGAGCGGAGGTGTTCTGCAAAGCGGTCCCCAAGCCTCCGCTTGGTTTCCCCAATGTAGAGGAAGCCGCACCGGGTACAGTGGATGCAGTATACCACATTGGCAGATGTGCAGGTGAACCTCTGCTTAATGTGGAATGTCATCTTGGGGCCTGGGATGGGGGTGAGGGAGGAGGTGTGGGGACAAGTGTAGCATTTCCTGCGGTTGCAGGGGAAGGTGCCGGGTGTGGTGGGGTTGGAGGGCAGTGTGGAGCGAACAAGGGAGTCACGGAGAGAGTGGTCTCTCCGGAAAGCAGACAGGGGAGGGGATGGAAAAATGTCTTGGGTGGTGGGGTCGGATTGTAAATGGCGGAAGTGTCGGAGGATAATGCGTTGTATCCGGAGGTTGGTAGGGTGGTGTGTGAGAACGAGGGGGATCCTCTTGGGGCGGTTGTGGCGGGGGCGGGGTGTGAGGGATGTGTCGCGGGAAATGCGGGAGACGCGGTCAAGGGCGTTCTCAATCACCGTGGGGGGAAAGTTGCGGTCCTTAAAGAACTTGGTCATCTGGGATGTGCGGGAGTGGAATGTCTTATCGTGGGAGCAGATGCGGCGGAGGCGGAGGAATTGGGAATAGGGGATGGAATTTTTGCAGGAGGGTGGGTGGGAGGAGGTGTATTCTAGGTAGCTGTGGGAGTCGGTGGGCTTGAAATGGACATCAGTTACAAGCTGGTTGCCTGAGATGGAGACTGAGAGGTCCAGGAAGGTGAGGGATGTGCTGGAGATGGCCCAGGTGAACTGAAGGTTGGGGTGGAAGGTGTTGGTGAAGTGGATGAACTGTTCGAGCTCCTCTGGGGAGCAAGAGGCGGCGCCGATACAGTCATCAATGTACCGGAGGAAGAGGTGGGGTTTGGGGCCTGTGTAGGTGCGGAAGATGGACTGTTCCACGTAACCTACAAAGAGGCAGGTATAGCTGGGGCCCATGGGGGAACAACTGCACCTCCCAGTCGCAAACCATTTCCACTCCCCCTCCCATTCTCTTGATGACATGTCCATCATGGGCCTCCTGCACTGCCACAATGATGCCACCCAAAGGTTGCAGGAACAGCAACTCATATTCCGCCTGGGAACCCTGCAGCCATATGGTATCAATGTGGACTTCACCAGTTTCAAAATCTCCCCTTCCCCCACTGCATCCCTAAACCAGCCCAGTTCATCCCCTCCCCCCACTGCACCACACAACCAGCCCAGCTCTTCCCCCCCACCCACTGCATCCCAAAACCAGTCCAACCTGTCTCTGCCTCCCTAACCGGTTCTTCCTCTCACCCATCCCTTCCTCCCACCCCAAGCCGCACCCCCAGCTACCTACTAACCTCATCCCACCTCCTTGACCTGTCCGTCTTCCCTGGACTGACCTATCCCCTCCCTACCTCCCCACCTACACCCTCTCCACCTATCTTCTTTACTCTCCATCTTCGGTCCGCCTCCCCCTCTCTCCCTATTTATTCCAGTTCCCTCCCCCCATCCCCCTCTCTGATGAAGGGTCTAGGCCCGAAACGTCAGCTTTTGTGCTCCTGAGATGCTGCTTGGCCTGCTGTGTTCATCCAGCCTCACATTTTATTATCTTGTTGTGTCACTGTTGCATTTAAACAATATTAACTGGTTTGAATTCATCTTGGTGATAAGGGCCATATATTCTGTGCAGCTACTTGATGGAGTCTTTTTGGCTGATTAGAATTCAAAATAGCTGAAGTGACGACACTTTCAGTTATTATCCAAGCCTTTGTTTGCAAGAAAAATCTCAGAGATTTAAGGGTATTTGGATTTTTTTGCAAAATGCTTCTAGAACACAACATGTAAAAGCTAAGTACAAAGTGGCTGCTGGATAATAATAAAGAAACAGCTTTATAATTGTAGGTCAGACAGCCATTTGATTTTTATTATACCTTCGAGATGCTATTTCACCATGATATGATAGCCAGATGTTCCTGTTTAGGTCACGTGATTGCAGAACATCCACAGTATCCCAGATTTACAGCCTCTAGGGTTTCTCAGGATGGATAAAGTTAATCTTTCATTTGCCAGTAGGAAACTTCTCCAGAAAAACATTGAAGTGGATAGCAAATGGGAAAGTATACTGTCTTTTCAAAGTAATTAGGTCCACAGTGATATATGTTCAGGATAAGTTATGATTATACTTTTCTGAATGAATGTCTCCTTTCAAATACAGAAGGAATGATTCAATTTATACCTCCATAGATGTATTCATTCTAAGAAGTTTCTCAAGGCATTTTAGAGTCAATCAACCCTTAAACATGATACTAGTCAGAAAGAAACTCAATAACAGCAGTTATTCCTTTGCAAAGCAGAACTCTCAGGAGTACTAAAGAAAGTTGAGGGTAAAAATTTTAGTCACTTTTGGACAGAGCATGAACATATTTGTCTGTCTATCTCTTCCTATATAATGGACTACTCAGTATTCTCATTCTGTTTATTAAAATATTCATGCATCATGGCTTTCAAATTGTGTGAAAGGTGTCCACTATTCCTGCCCTGGTGCAGTGAAAACAGCCAGCACTTCTCAAGATTAAAATTAACTAGAATATTAAATAACATTTGAAGAATTAGACCAGCACTTTATATTTAAAACTAAACAGAGAAGAAAATGTGGAGAATGTATTAGAAATATATAATTCACTTGAAGGAATCTTGTGGTGCAGTGGTAATTTCACTACCCAGGTTCAAGTCCCACCTGCTCCAGGGATGTGTAATAACATCTCTGAACTGGCTGATTAGGAAATATCTATTACTCATTTTAAGGCTCTGAATCACAGAATAAATCATGAGATCATCATCATCCCAAGACTGAGGTGAATACACTTTATGTAATACATCAATAGACATGAATCCGTATGTCATGTATCTCCATTATGAGTGTCATTTCACAGCTCAAATTCCTACTTTAGAGCCCTGGAATTGAAGCGCAAATTGAAATTGACAGGATTCTTAGGAATTGTGAAACCTGACTAACTATACCGTTTGGTGAAGAAAGGCATTCATTTGAGCAATCCTGTCTCTGCACACATCTCTCAATCTTAGATCAGCGTGCACTTCCAGTCTACTACACCCTACTTCATTTTGTCAGTTTTTCACATTTCAAATTCAGAATTTCTTCATCTAAATGTGCACATGTATAAATGTCTTAATCTTGGAAGCCTGTCATCCTTCCATAGTCATGTTTCAAAGTGTCAGAAATATAAGATTAGAGATGAAGTTTTTTTTGGAATCAGGAATTTACCAGTAATTGCTAGCTGCCAACCTTCCTAATCAGCACCAGTTAATTTCAGATTGATTTCAGGGTGTGCCTGTTAACTGTAATTGAATGTTGTGTCCTAAACGAACAAGTTGGATAAACACAGCTGTATCAATATTATCTTGTGTTGGAGGGTGGAATGTGCCTCTAATTATAAAGTACTTAATCATCAGATTTTCCTTCAGAAACAGAAAAGATTAATTTAAGTATTTTCCATAATTCCTATTTACATATCTCTTCATGTTCAGGCTGAGCATTTTGATAATCCAGCATGAGGCATGATCTATCTGCCAAGTTTGAACCATTTAGTTCGAAGTATGATCTAACTTGACACAGTTCAGTCCTTAAAAAAAACTCCATGCATATATTGGTGCGTGCAATGTATCTTTATAACAATATGTATCCAGTCCTGACATTTCCTCACAAAATTGTTACTTGTTTGCAAGGGCTGGATATTTCAGTTTCTCCTCATTGTTCATTCTATCAGCCACCGTCTTGAAAACGAGACTTATCAGATTAAATTATCACTGAATTTAAATCCCTGTTTTAGTTTATGTTACATTTACGTGCTGTCCAATCCCAAGTTCATTACTGGGTGATTGGCTAGATCACTTCACAGCTGCTGTGTCTTTTCTAATGTGGGAGGAAGAATCATCCAGGGCAAATTCACCTTTGGTCAACATTCATTTGGCCAATCACCTTATTAATTGGAATTGCCTGGAAAGTTGGCTTTGAGGGGAAAATTTAAAAAAACTATTTCTAATATTATGTAAGATTAAAACCAATACGTATAATCTTGAGCCAGAATTTACTAAAAATGTGATGCACCTATGATATGTAGAATTTACAGAATTTCATGGAAATGGTGCCAGGGAAATGACGTCTTGTTAAAAGGCAGTGAAGTTGCCTGGGGTCCTTCTGCTTTACTCCTGGTGAGCCTCCCTGAATTCCAATGTTATCAGCCACACAGTCCTTCTCACTGTTCCTCTGTTATAATTCCATGGTACTGCCCACTTTTCTGACTCAATGCTGTTCTGAGCTCCCTCTGCTACTTAGCCAGAAGCAGAATGGCATTGTTGATCTGAATGTTTTTGCTGTAAAGTCAATTTCCCTGAACAAAAAGGCATGTTTACTAAGACAAAGGCATAGCACTGTGGATACAAGAAATCTGAAAAATTAATTCAAAATACGCAACAAGTCAGGCAGCATCTGTGGTGTGAGGAATATAATTAATTTTCAGATTGCCTTTTCACTGAACTTTGCTGATTTACTTAGCATGTACGCAAAGAAACTTGTGAATATTTTAGCTGTCTGAAAAGTTCTTTTTTAAACAGGATTGAATTGAATCTTTGAAAGCCATTTAGTATTAGTGTTGATTCAGTGCTCACTTAGCATGTTGATCACTAATTTTAACATAGACGCAAAAATATGTTTCTTTTGGAACTCATATTGATAAATACATTCATGTTCAATTCAACAGGCTGGTGTGTTAAATAATGTGTTACAGAAATAAGAAATAGCAAGGTTAGACCTGGATGAACACAGCAGGCCAAGCAGCATCAGAGGAGCAGGAAGGCTGACGTTTTGGATTTTTTTCTGAAGAATGGTCTAGGCCTGAATCGTCAGCCTTCCTGCTTATCTGCTTATCTGATGCTGCTTGGCCTGATGTGTCCAACCAGCTCTACGCCTTGTTATCTCAGATACTCCAGCATCTGCAGTTCCTACTATCTCTGTGACAGAAATAAACTGGTTTATTTAAAGAGTTAAGATATCTATTGGAGACTATGCAGCTGCTCTGAATTGTAAAACGGGGAAGCTATGAAAAAAATTACTAAATAATTACTTCCGACCGTCTTTTGCATTGAGATTTCAATGTATTAAACTGCAAAGTACAAAATGTGTGTTTTGAAATGAATTGGCCCAACAACATCTGAAAACAATTACAATTTAGAAGCCCTCAATTTGCTCAGGTGCCTGCAGTCACACATCGACTGCCTGTGTTACACCAAAGGATAACTTAACAAAGCACGATATTAATCTGATAAAAGTAGGTTTTTAAAACTTGCAAAATGGAACTCACCAGTCGAGTGCAGGCTTTTATAAAACAATAGTAAAAGTGTATGGATTGCACAACACTATGCATGATCATAATTGGAATTGATGGATGGCAAACGTTTGACAATGGCCATTGACTGCTGCGCCCCACTGTGATATATTTTATTGAGTTCTCCAACTAATTTTACCATAACTTAGCCACTGAAAAGGCAAAAATGCACATATTAAATTTATGCATTCTCATATGCTCACACAATGGCTTAAAGTTCATGGACATGAGTGTGTGAAAATGGTACGCTTTTCTATCTATTCACTTCTGCCTACAAATATTGTCAGCATTGAGCAGTGACTCCGTTTTAATCTTTAGACGTGCAATGTTGTTCAAGTTTGACACATATGTTTGTTTTCAGTTTCAATGTTTGCTTGCATTTTTTTTATTCGTTTCAAATTGTTTATCATAATTCATGCTCTCCAGCTGTAGAAGTGGGCAAATGTATATCATGGACCAGAGGGAAATCAGGATTCTGCAATTTCAGACCAGTATAGACATTTGAGTAGTGGAGTGGGCCAGATTTGATTTATGTCCTCTCATCCATGCTCCGTCCCTCAAGTAAATCAAGGTTTGTGAAATGTCAGTGCGGGGAACCACGTGAAAATCTTGGCACTCTTTTTGTGCAAGTACTGATATTCTATTAGATGACTCATTCTAATTTTCAAAAAGATGTTTACTTACTAATGTAAACCTTCTTTAAAATGAATGTACAGTCATTGTGTTTGTAAATCAGCAAAGGCCAAAACCTGTTCATGCCACAAACCACCTGTGTTCTTCCTGGAAATCCTGATTTTAAAAAGATGCTTCTGTCTGGTGGTAACCTTCCTACGAAAGGAAAGGAAAATGAACCTAATAATTAATGCTGTAACTCAAACCCATGTAACTTAGGTTGAGTATTAGGTGTTCAATGGTTAAAGTAACTTGTTCTGTGCTAAAGGTACTATATAAATACAAGTTGTTGTTGAAGTACAACATTATGGATTCAGTGCAAGTTCACTGACGCTGAGAATATTTTACTTCTTGGGAAAGTGCAGCCTTGGCTGGCCAACAATGATTATTCACTACCCATTAACGTAGAAGTTGGCTGTCTTCTTCAAGAGCTGCCAAGAAATTATTGTTAGGTCGGGAATTGCAGGATTTTGAGCTAGTACCTATGAAGTAAGAGTCACGTATTTGGAAGTAAAAACAATGCTTAAGTTAGAGAGATGCTTCGAGGTGTTGCTCTTCTCATGCACTTGCCATGATTGCCCGGAATCCACTTGATTAAAAGTGGAAAGTGGTGTTGTACACCTACAGATGCTGTTGACAAACTAATAATAGTAATATGCTTTAACATTGTTGGATAAACAAAATCTGGGATGTTTCTAGTAGTGTTTCCAAATTGTGCAATTCCCTGAAGATCAGCAACTATTGGCTATTCTTCCGATTTCACTGCAAGCCTTTTGAAAGTTGCACGATTCTGTTGCAGAATCTATAAAGTACTGAATAGAGCCATGATATCAAAATATGTGATGTCCATTTGAAAGACTTGTACGCAAAAAACAGAGACATCCCAATACAAATGAAAGCTGGCTGCATCCACACTACAGAAATATTGTATTGCTCCCCCTCAGGAAATGCCTAGAGAAAAGATTTCAAACACATGCACCTCACTTGACCTAGGAAGTAGTAATATTGTGACCCTCAACAGTGGAGTTAGTGAACTTCCAGTCTGAGCTGGCTGCTTCCTGCATTGGTCTTAGAAGAGGAAGGAAGGATGCGGTAGTGTCCTCAGGGGTGGGGAGGGGGTGGAAATCAGTGCGCACTTAATA
The DNA here is from genome assembly GCF_030684315.1 of Stegostoma tigrinum. Lineage (NCBI taxonomy): Eukaryota > Metazoa > Chordata > Chondrichthyes > Orectolobiformes > Stegostomatidae > Stegostoma > Stegostoma tigrinum. Next base: position 16,201,792 of record NC_081376.1, read on the forward strand.
TGAATACAAGAGCCAGTTTATTAATTCCAGGCTGTGCAGAGATCACTATCACTCTTGTTTTTTGGCAGTGTAGATATATTTTTATCATCCTGTTTATGAGGAAAATGAACGTCAGGTCTAAACACATGTAATCCAAGTTTTTAAATGTGTTGTGCATTTTCCACTGTTGATATCTAACCTTCTGAAGTCAACTTCACTACCTCGAGATCCTCTGATGGTCCTGTCAACTTCAAGCAAGTAAAACTATTTTGTGTTCACGCCAACTTGGTAGCTAACTGGAATACTACTAAAGCATCAATGGTCTCTGAATAAGTAACTACTTGAAATTCATGGTTTCCCAAAATTAACTAATTGCCATTATAAAAGTTAGCTTACCTTTCCCCATTAAAAAAAAAACTGTTGGTGTTGGTCAGGAATTCTTCACATACTTGTGATGAAATCATCTCTGGTTTTATGCATTTATTTAATTCAGTCCTTTTTAAAAAAATCATTTCTTGAGAAGCCTGTCAAAACCAAATGAAGCTGAACTTAATGCAAAGTTCTTGTATGCTAACACTGAATTTTTGTTCCACTATGAAAATTTGAAAACAGTAATTCTCCTCCTGCTAACATCTTCATGTTTCAGAATGAAGGAGGCATGGTGGAGAGAGCTTTGCTCTCCTTTGTGACCAACAAAAGCCTGATTTTCCAAAATTTACTCTTGCTGCTTCTGTAATCTTGAACACTTACACACATAGATTAAGGTGCCAGAAATCAGGTGACATCTCCTATGTCCCTGTTTCAACATTCACTCTGTTAAGCTCCTAGCTCAAGTGCAGGCAGTACCTACCTGTACCAAACATATGGAGAACACCAGTCCTCCACATCTGATCCTTGGAGTGCTGCCCAGGTTGGAGGAGTTTCCAGATGTGCTAAAAGATATATTAACATGGGAAGTAAGTATACAAGTTTTATGAAAGGACATGAGAAGGAACAACTGGCAGTATTTTTCAGAGCTACTCTCTGCCAAGGGCAATGCAATATTTGGTGTTTCAATATGTTACGCACATAAATTGAAACCTGATTGATAATCTCTGTTAATTCACAATTTTTCTTGATTTATGTTACAGACTCAACCTGTGCCTAATCCAATTGCATATTATATGCATCGATCCCCATTGTGGTTCCACAGCTTTGAAGTTCTTACTAATCATTTCATTGAGCTCATCGTGCCCTTTTTCCTATTTCTTGGACGCAGGATGTGTGTAATCCATGGAATCTTGCAGGTCCTTTTTCAGGTAGGATTGCATTATTACAACATGTTCTGTTCAGTTCTCATGTAATTGAGTCAAAGATCCTCATTAGAAAAAATAAACAAGGTTGAAAGCATCTGAGTTAACAGAATACTATCACTGCCAATAAGTTGCAATTGTCAAGTATATTCCAAGGTTTTTTTCTCCATTACCTCATTTATTTTTCCAACTCATCACCACCTTCCTTGACATGGTGACTCTGTGGTTAGTTTGTTACACAGAACTCACAGCACAGTAACAGGCCATTTAGCCTACCTAGTCCATGCTAGTGTGTATAATGTATCCTCTTACCCTACTTCTTCTCCTCATCCCACCAGCAAAACCAACAACAATTTTCTCCCTCCAATACTTGTACAGATTTCTCTTTAATATATTGCTACCCTTTGCCTCTATTAGTCCACGTGGTAGTGAGTTTCATGTTCTTGTCGTTTTGAGTAAAGATGTTTCTCCTGAAATCATTATCGGATTATCTTATAACTATGACATGTAACTTGATTCCCTCTCAAAGTGAAGAGTTTTCATCATGACTAACCAACCAAACCCTTATTTGATCTTAAAGACTATTATTGGGTTCTTCTTATGTGCTTTTCATTTTGGAAAGGGACCAACTTACAGATAGATTCATAGTCATTACTAGTCTGTTGTGTTGTTGTCTAACAACATGTGTAAATGTGCTTCAGTTCTGGCATGTTGCCATGTGCATTTATTAGACTCAGGGCTATTAAGTGCAACACGGTGGCTCAGTGGTTAGCACTGTTACCTCACAATGCCAGGGACCTAGTCGACTGTCTGTGTAGTACTTGCATATTCTCCCTGTGTCTGCATGTCTTTCCTTTCACAGCCCAAAGATATGCAGGTTAGGTGGATTGGCCATGCAAAATTGCCAGTGGGCTGGAGGTTTACAGACTAAGTGTGTTAGCCATGAGAAATGCAGGGTTACAGGGATGGGGTAGGATCTGGGTGGGATGCTTGATGGAAGGTTGGTGTAGATTTGAAGGGCTGAAAGACTGCTTCCACACTGTAATGATTCTGTGATTCTATGATTCCTGTTCTTGCCTAATATCCATACACGCAGATTATTCAGCAGGGAGACAATGGATAATAGTTTGGAATCAAAATCCTAGCCGAATTTTTTTCTTTTCTGTATGAAAGGGAGTCAAGGCCAACTCTTCTGTCCAACTGGAACATTTTCTGAGGTCAGCTAGCTCGCTCAGGCTGAGTTCGAACTTGTGATTTTCTGGAAGTATATATGTCCTAATTCTATTCCGAAGTTATCATGTGTAATAATGGAGGATTCTCAAAGAAGTGTTTTGATGAGATGTTAATTTGGGGTGTGGTCTACTTTTTCTGGCCCTGTAGTGCTGTTCTGAAGAAGACCATAAAGAAGAGCAGAAGTGTCCTGGACACAATTTTTCCCTCAACTTTAATTTAAAGAAAATAAACATTCTTGCAATAGATCAGTGTCCAAGCTTCAAAAAGTATTTAATTCATTATCAGGTGCTTTCGTACATCTTGAGGTTGTGAAACGCACTATGTAAATACAAGCCTTTCTTATGATACAGCAAAGAGCAAATTTACAATATCCTAACAGTCTGTTGCTGAATATCAACAGCCGTTACATGAAATTTACCAGCTGCAAGAAAACTCACCCGTTTTCCTTCTTGCTCCATGTAACGTTTTACATCCAAATGATCTCAAATTACAGATAGTCAAGCATAAAGGAATCAAACTGTATCCAGAGTTTCTGTGCCAAGAATCTCAAAAATTTACATGTGTTCCATTTTTATATTAAAGGGCTGCTTGCTTATCACATCTGCGGACTTATCGCATCAGTGGTCACATGTTGTGATTACGAAAGATGCCATTTTCAAACAAAATCCATAAAGTTTTGCATCAGCTCTTCCCTGGCAAATAAATTTGAGACATAGGAACTGACAAAAAATTTGTTACAAGCTTCAATTCCACAAAAAATAGAGTTCATTTATTCCTGCGGCCCTTCTGTAATAGAAACAATGGAGTTAGATTATATTGTTCAGCTCCTTTGAACCTTCTCTGCCAGTAAGAAGCTCATGACTGATCTTCACCTCAACCTCATTTAGTTGCCATTGCTCAATGTGCCTTGATGTTCTTACCCAAGAGGAATTTTGGTCTAGAAATCTTCAGTTGACTGTCCATCATTAGTAGCGTTTCTGAGGAGTTTTTGATGACTCCTTTGTTTTAAGGAACAAGTGCTTCTCTGATTGGGCTGACAGTAATTTTAAGATTATGTGTCTTTTCCTGATTCTCCCACCAGAATTATGAGAGGAACATACCTCAAAGAGTCCTTTATAACATTTTAAACAGCCTGGTCAGATCAGATTTGAGTTGTTATAGTCAAGCAAGCTGGGCATTTTACTCATACTAACAGTTCTGAATAAAGAAGCTACTATTAACATATTGTGTTTCTATTTTAGCCATTTATTTATAACCATTGTGAAGCAGATTTTACAAATTCAACTTCAAAGCCGCAGCTACATTTGGCTGGAGCATATTTTGAAAATTTGAAGGTGGGGTCTAATTGGCTGATTAGTGACCCCATGATTTTCCTTGCAAAATTATGTAAGCAATATATCAGCTGCAACAATTTCCATGGCAAGTATGTGCTCTCATTCCACAATGCCCTGCTGACATATCCCTGAATGAACTGATTTTGCTCAGAGTTTTCTAATATTTGGTAAGGCTGAACCAAACATTTGACGGAACTTGCTAAAGTTCATTTGGCCTTCTGGCTCTTGGAGATTCATTGTTTAGTAGAAGTTGCTGGTGATATTGCAGGTCTGGGAGCATCAGTTGTATTAACTGATGTTTGTTCACCATCTAATATCACCAACTCTCTGATGAAGGGTCTAGGCCCGAAACGTCAGCTTTTGTGCTCCTGAGATGCTGCTTGGCCTGCTGTGTTCATCCAGCCTCACATTTTATTATCTTACTATGCATTAACTTGGCTACCTTGTTTCCTATGTTACAATAGTAACTACGCTTCAAAATGTCTTCATTGGCCAAAATACACTTTGGCGTGCCCTAATGTTGCAAATATTGCTATACAAATTTAAAACTATATTTTGGGCTTGGCCAGAAAATTGGATATGCAGCTCCTTATCTGACTGTCCAGTTATTTATTCCAATCTGCCTAGGAAAACCCAGGCCAGCTCTGTGAAGTATGAGTTTACATTGAAAATTATTGTTTGGGTGTCAAATCAACATTATTCAAAGTAAACTGGAAAACACACTTGGCAAAGAAAGGGGCTCCAGTTTAATATGGCATGAGAAGATGATGCTGATTTTTTGAGCCATTGTTGGCATGGGAATATGGTAGAATCAGCTAACTGTCAGTGCTTCAATTTTTAAGTATCAAACAATTATTCATTTAAAGGATTGGGTTTGATTCCTCCACTGTGTAAAGTCCACAGAAGGTTGTATATCCATACTTAGAGGTGTGTGTTCAAGGGTGAAATCAGAAAGCGCTTCACACAAAGGGTGGTGGAAATCTGGAATTGTCTATTTCAAAAAATGCTACTGCATTTGGAGGTCAACTGTTGATCAGTTGTCATCAGATTACAAAACAGAGTGCTGGATTTTTGTTAAGACAAGGCTGTTGATATTTATGAATGAAGATATATTAATGAAATTAAGATACAGATCAGCAGTGATCTTGTTTAATGATGGTATGTGCTTGTGTGGCTCAACAGTTCCTCCTAGAAAGGAATATTGGAAAAGGTCCACACCTGGAGTACATAATCCAATGATACATGTCGGAAAGACCTCCGAGCTGCCAGGAGGGCATTGGTAGCTTCATCCACCTCATGCTGTTTCTTGGGGGGTGCCTGGGCATTTCTATTCAGTGCATTATCCAGATCCTCACTACTTTTATCAAAATGCTTTTTTGTTTCCTTGAACTTCCTCACATCCCTGAGACAGAGAGAAAAAAAGAATTAAATTATTTGGGGACTGGAGGGTAAAAGTCAATTCTATTATAAAGAAGAGCTGGTTTAGTAACTAATGGAGCACAAAAGCTGACGTTTTGGGCCTAGCCCCTTCATCAGAAAAGGGGGATGGGGAGAGGATTCTGAAATAAATAGGGAGAGAGGGAGAGGCGGACTGAAGATGGATAGAGAAGATAGGTGGAGAGGAGAGTATAGGTGGGGTGGCAGGAAGGGGATAGGTCAGTCCGGGGAGGACGGACAGGTCAAGGGGGCAGGATGAGGTTAGTAGGTAGGAAATGGAGGTGCGGCTTGAGGCGGGAGTAGGGGATACGTGAGAGGAAGAACAGGTTGGAGAGGCGGGGACAAGCTAGGCTGGTTTTGGGATGCAGTGGGGGGAGGGGAAGTGCTACACTAGCCTCCACACCTCCTCCCTCACCCCCATCCCAGGCCCCAAGGTGACTTTCCACATCAAGCAGCTGTTCACCTGCACATCCGCCAATGTGGTATACTGCATCCGGTGTTCCCGTTGTGGGTGGTTGATGGAAAATATTCAGCCTGGAGTCAGGTCACTAGTCATGTGCCTCAAGGATCTGTTTTGGGACCACTGCTGTTTGCCATTTTTATAAATGACTTGGATGCAGGAATAGGTGGATGGGTTAGTAAGTTTGCAGATGACACTAAAGTCAGTGGAGTGGTGGACAGTGTGGAAGAATGTTGCAGGTTGCAGGGAGACTTGGATAAACTGCAGAATTGGGCTGAAAGGTGGCAAATGGAGTTCAATGCGGATAAATGTGAGGTGATTCACTTTGGGAAGAATAATAGGAAGGCAGAATACTGGGTCAATGGAAAGATTCTTGGTAGTGTGGATGTGCAGAGGGATTTTGGTGTCCATCTACATAGATCCCTGAAAGTTTCCACCCATGTTGACAGTGCTGTTAAGAAGGCTTACGGTGTGTTAGGTTTTATTGGTAGAAGGATTAAGTTCCGGAGCTGTGATGTCATGCTGCAACTGTACAAAAAGCTAGTGTGGCCTCATTTGGAATATTGTGTGCAGTTCTGGTTGCCCCATTACAGGAAGGATGTGGAAGCATTGGAAAAGGTGCAGAGGAGATGTACCAGGATGTTGCCTGGTCTGGAGCACAGGCCCTATGAAGAAAGGCTGAGGGACTTGGGTCTGTTCTCATTGGAGAGATGGAGGCAAAGAGGGGACTTAATAGAGACATACCAGATGATCAGAGGATTAGACAGGGTGGACAGAGAGAGTCTTTTTCCAAGGATGATTACTTCAGCTTGTACAAGAGGGCATAGCTACAAATTGAGGGGTGATAGATTTAAGACAGATGTCAGAGGCAGGTTCTTTACTCAGAGAGTGGTAAGGGCGTGGAACGCCCTGTCTGCCAATGTAGTTAACTCAGCCGCATTAGGGCCATTTAAACAGTCCTTGGACAAGCATATGGATGATGAGGGGATCGTGTAGGGGGAGGGGCTTAGATTAGTTCACAGGATGGCGCAACATCGAGGGCCGAAGGGCCTGTTCTGCGCTTTACTGTTCTATGTTCTAAACTGTCGTAATAATGAGGGAAAGTTGTGCTTGTGCACAATGTGATTTGTTTGCTTTAAAAATTATGCATCTAGCACCCACCTGTCACACAATCCATGTCAGTAAGACTGTGGTTGTCTCAGATTTCACATATATCATAATTGCTCCAAATTTTCCAAGACAAGAAATATTTTAACGCTTATATCATTCTCTCTAAGAAGTTGCCAAGTTCTTCACAAACCCCTCAGTGGTCAGCTTGTTTTCACACTGTCCCTGGCTTCTCAAAGAAAATATCTGATGATTCACAATGAGCAATGCTATTAGAGATTTTTTAAAGCATATCCATAGCCATTACATTTTAAAATGCCATGTTTAAAGGTTCCTGCACTACAATAATTCTCGACTGTTGCCAGTTAATTTAACATTTATGGACCTTTTGCAACATAACAATTTCCAATAACTTTTTTTTATTTGAGGAGATTAATCTCAAAGTTCTACCTGTTGCCTTTTCTGAAAATTATAAAGATCATCTAAGGTTTGTTCTTTAAGAAAGCTATCAAAAATGATCAAGTATCCCATTTATAACTTGGATCTCAAACCCTGTCTTTGTTGAGGGAGTGCAGAAATGTTATATGTTTATTCATGCATCATCACCCAACTGTTCTCCAAGATAAACATTTCTTCATGAGTGGAACCTTGACACTGAAGCTGGTGATTGGCTAAAAAGAGTGGAGCTTTTAAACAAGTCTGATGTTGCTAGGGATGACATTTTTTGGATGAAATAATAAATTGAGACCTTGTCCCAGGTGAATCTAAAAAGTTCAAGAGCACTATTTTAAAAGAACATGGGAGTTCTCCCGGTTTCTGACAACATTAACCCCAGTCAACAATACTTGAAAAAGAATCTGTTCATTGTCATATTGCAGGATCTTGCTTTGTGTAAATTGACGTCCAAGTTTCTTAAAATTGCAAGTGTGATTTCACTTCAGAAATACCTTATTATCAATAAAGCATTTGAAAGTCATTCAATGTGCTGTATAAATGCTATCTTTCTTTCACAACTTTAGGAGATAGAAAATTCCCTGTGATTAGATTAGATTAGGTTAGATTCCCTCGAGTGTAGAAACAGGCCCTTCAGCCCAACAAGTCCACACCACCCCTTGGAGCATCCCAGCCAGACCCAACCCCATCCCCCTATAACCCACACAACCCTGAACACTACGGGCAATTTAGCATGGCCAATCCACCTAGCCTGCACATCTTTGGACTATGGGAGGAAACTAGAACACCCGGAGGGAACCCACGGAGACACGGGGAGAATGTGCAAACTCCACACGGACAGTCGCCCGAGGCTGGAATCGAACCCGGGTCCCTGGTGCTGTGAGACTGCAGTGCCGCCCAAATCTGCCAGCATATGAGCAATGCTGGTTATGAAGCATTAGATTTTAAAATCGCCATTTATGTATTGTCTGTGCCTTTCTTAGTTTAGTTAGGAATTCAGATACTTAAAATAACTCCAAATGCTAATATGGAAGATGTACATCCAGATAATACCTCTACGATCACTAAGTAGAATAACCAGTCACATTTTTATTGCACCCCAGTGACCTGCTACTGTCTTAACAAGTGATATCTGGAGTGTATACTTTTGAAGGATAGCGGTTATCACCGGAGTAATGGAGTGATAGATCAGGCTTTGTATTTGCATATTGAAGAACTGTAATTTTGTGAAACATGACCTTAGCAACTAACTCACACCTGCAGTATTATTGAAGAAAAGAAAAATCACAAGTCTCTCTCTTTTAGAAACATACCCTGGAGGAAAGTGTCACTCAGACTAGCTTGACTACATTTGGTGCAACTTTTCCTTTCGCTGTATGGTCAAGATTGTCTTTTACTGGAAAAAGTATCAATTGACACACTGAAGAAGTGTAATTAAATAGAGAGACTTCTCTGTTAATTGTAAGGGAAACACTGTTTTAGTTAACAGAACAGAGTGGGAATGGAAGGAGATCCAAAGTGACAGGAACTTTGGCACTAAAGCAATGACTGATGGATTATTCCATGTTCATCTCTGTATTCTGTTACATCCTTCCAATGTAGCCTGGAGATAAAACATTACGTTTTCTTGCACTGAGATTTTCTACAAGACTCGCCCCATATTTTTGATAAGCTAGTAACGTGTTTTTGTTTTCTCCTCCAAGTGTTGAGCAAATACTATAAGAAGATAGTTAGACATAACTACATTGTTAGGGCATTAATCACAAGGAGGATCTCTTAACATTTCTGAACTGTGGATCTTGGAGCCTGTGCATTCAAAAATTAAGTGGTGGATTTGGAAAACTATTTTCAGATTGTTTATGTTGGAGGGGCCAGTCCCACAGTGAGTGCAGTAAACTAGTTGGTAAATAAATCTTACATCATGTGCATCTTTCCTGTTCCCTTCACTTAAACCAATCTGTTTTTGAGACAGCTGGAAGGCTGTGCTCGATTTTATGGTGAATCAGTTAAAGGTGGGCGTTCCATCTAATTACCATATAATAAACAGTTTATGATTATAGCTCTTATTGTACCAAGTTAAAGTTTTTTATATATTCAGATATGTTTTATTCTCCCTATTTTAGCTAGAGAACAGCATTAGCAAATGTCTCCAGTTTAATTCAAGTTAGTGATTGGGACTCATAGCACTGAAAAGAGTTGGAGATGGGGCAAAATTGATTTGGGAGATGAGCAAATCCATGAAGCAGCCAGCAATGCATATGTTGTGTTGTCAGCCTCAGATCAAACTAGCAAAGCATTTTGACTTCTGAATAATTTTCTTTGCAGTGAGATGAACTAGTGCAATGGTTCATATAGTTTTGGTAAATGTCATTTGCTTATTGAAGTAAAGGGTGCACTTATTGTATAAGTCTACCTCCCTCGATGCACTGTCAACTTGGCAGCTTCTCTAAAGTAGAGGGGCAGTGCAATAACTCTTACACGCTGAGTATGCCTTTGGAACAGAGATTCTTTGGTCTTTCTGCAGCAGGGCCCAACCACAGGAGAAATCATATAATTATACAACACAAAAAAAAGGGCCGTCTAACCTATTGTGCCTGTAAAACCTCTTTGAGAGTACTACCCTATAATATTAAGACCATAAGACTATTAGACATAGGAGTGGAAGTAAGGCCATTCGGCCTATCAAGTTCACTCCACCATTTAAATCATGGCTGATGGGCATTTCAAGACTGCTTTCCTGCACTCTCCCCCTAGCCCTTGATTCCTTCTGAGATCAAGAATTTGTCGATCTCTGCCTTGAAGGCATCCAACGTTCCTCCACTCCCTCTCTTTCCTCACAGTCGTGTCAAAGGCTCATCTTCAGTTTCAAACTGTCAGCGATTATTTTGCCATTGCTTTCTCAGAGAGCTTATAACTTGTAGTGGTTATAACAAGGTCAGCCAGGTGGATGTCATAGAGTATGAGATCGCTGATTGGGTCTGTTAACCTGGTCCAGTCAGCGGTTCTGTTCACTCTAAGACCTGGCTCTGAGGAAGCTGGACCGGTGTCAAGTATTATGCACTTGTAAATAAAGGGTGACTTGGTGACAGGATACCAGCCTCTCTGTAGTTATTTCAGTAGCAATGAGAAAAAGAAAATATGCTCCTGAAGAAATTTGCTTGCAACAATCATCTTTGAATTCAGGTAAGCATTTCTGGCATCTTACCATTATTTGGGAAGTTTGACTCATTTGATTCTGCCTTCGAAGACTGGGCCCTGGGTGTGGAAATTTTTTTTTCCTGGCAAATGATGTTGGAGCAAATGAAAACAACGTGTAATTCTCCTGACAGCTTGTGGACCCATTTCAGTTATTAGGGGCCCACTTTTCCTGAGGCAACAGATACTAAAACCTTTTAAGCATTGACAGATTTAGTTAAGGAATATTACAACCCCAAGCTGCCTCTCATTCTGAAATGCTATCGGTTTTACTCAGCAGCTCAAGAAACAGAGGAATCCATGCCGGGATTTTTGACGAAGTTAAGATGACTGGGAGAGGCATGTGACTTCAGTTTAACTCTCAATGAGATGCTGAGAGACCATTTGGTATGTAGGATTAGTATGTGTTCCAGGCACCCCAAGTGACCTGCTTGGGCTACACCCTTTGGAAGATAAAGTGAGGGTGATCACAGGTGCCTTGGCTCTCGCACCTATACTGGAGCTTATGTCTTTCTTCGGGCTGCTGAATTAATACAGAAGGTTCAAACGTAACTTGGCCTTCATCCTGACATCCTTTCATCTGCTGTTGATAAACGGTCCTTGGAGATGGTCTTGTCGCCAGACATAACCTTTAGGAAAGTGAAGAAGCAGTTAGCTTTGTCTAAGGTGTTGGCACATTTTGATCCCATTCGAGCTCTGGTGATGAGATGAGACGCCACTCGTATAGTATGGGAGAAGTATTGGCTTATCGATGGCCCAATGGAGAAGAATGCTCAAAAGCATATGGTTCCTGGATTTTAGCTGATGCACGGCACATATACGCCCAGATATAGAAGGAATGTTTGGCATTCAGCTTTGGTGTGAGAAAGTTCCGCCAATACCTTTATGGATATAAATGTGTAACAGTAACAAATCACAAACCCCTGCTTGGGCTACTCAAAGAGGACAAGGCCATTGCTTCAGGATGAATTCAGCAATAGGTCCTCATTCAAAGTGTATGTATTACAAGTTGGAACACAATCCGGGAGGCCAAGTAGCAAATATGGATGCATTGAGCTGCCTCCCGCTGGCAGATACACCACCAATGATACTGCCACTGGAAGAGTCCATTCTAGTTTTAAACTGTCTGGACATCCTTCCAGTCACCTCTGACAATGTCAGACTGTGCACACAAGACGATCTGGTCCTTGCAAAATTGCAACAGCTGGTGGTGATGGGGGTAAACAAAAGGGCCATCACAACTAGAATTGAAACCTTTCTGGACTGGGAGAGACTAGATCACTAAGAGGATAGCATCTTATTGTGGGGAGCAAGAGTGATTGTGCTGAGCAAAGGTTACTACCAGATACTAGCTGAATTTACCGGGGTCATCTAGGGATGTCCAAAATGAATATATTGGTGAGAAGTTATGTCTGGTGGCCAGGATTGGATGCAGACGCAGCTGCTTTAGTGCTGCAGTGCCCAGGGTACCAACAAAGACAAGTGTTACCACCAGCAGCTCACCTACATAAATAGGAATGGCCAGGTATCCCTGGACTCGGTCACATGTCGACTATGATGGTCCTTTCACGGGCTCACCTTCTTAGTCATTCTGGATGTCCATTGAGTTCACTCCTAAAACACAGGGATAAGTTATGAGCATCTTTTGCAATACACGGACTCCCAAAAGCGTTGGTCACAGACAACGGCCTACTAGCAGGGAATTTGAGTATTTCCTAAAGTTGAATGGCATTCAGTATATAAGGACAGCTCCATAGCATCCATAATCCAGTGGTCTGGCAGAAAGAACAGTCCACACCTTGGAGGCAGGCTCGGAATTACAGGTACAGCTCCACTCGATAACAAATTGTCCCAGATCCTATTCGTTTATCATGCAACTACAGGGATAGCTCCAGCAGCGTTGCTAGTAAGGAGAAGACTCCACACCAGGTTAAATCTGATTTTCCTGAGGAGGGTGAAACAGCATCAGGAACGGCAACGCTAGTCACAAGTCGCCTAAGTGAGAGAGACACTTTACTTCAGGGGAAAGGTTTGGTGCTAAAGACCACAGAAATAGCCCTGCTTGGATGAGAAGGATGGTTGACATGAGGTCAGGTCCCAAGGAGTTGAAGGTTCGGGTGTGTGAAACAGTCCTGACAAAGTACATGGACCACATGAAAGCTGCACGAACTCTCAAATGGGACAGGTCCCTGAAAACAGTCGGTTCTCCCCTCATCTAGTTTGAAGAGACCTTGGAGTAGGAGATAGACGCAGCGAATGTCACAGCCTTGATGCCTTTACCGCCTGACGAAGTGGATGAATTTCTTCTGAGATGCTCCGGGTACAAGAGGCAGGCTATGGTCCGGTACATGCTGCCCACATCTGAGGCTGAGTAGGAGAAACTTGGACCTGATGTGAAAATGGCCCAGGAAAGGCTACAGAGAAAAGAACAGGCCTATGTGCTTGGACTTACTGAGGGAGAGATGTAGGGATTGTAACAAGGTCAGTCGGTTGGACATAGAACATAGAACAGTACAGCACAGTGCAGGCCCTTTGGCCCACGATGTTGTGCCAAATTTTTACCCTAAACCTAAGGTCTATCTAACTTCCACCCCTAACTTGTACTATCATCCATATGCCTATCTAATAGCCGCTCAAATGCACCTAATGAGGCTGACTCCACTACCCTCTCCGGTAATGCATTCCATGCCCTGATCACTCTCTGAGTAAAGAACCTATCTCTGACGTCTCCCCTATATCTACCTCCACTCACTTTAAAACTATGCCCCCTCTTAATAGTTACCTCCACCCCAGGATAAAGTCTCTGGCTATCTACTGTATCTATACCTCTGATCATTTTGTACACCTCTATCAAGTCACCTCTCATTCTTCGTTGTTCTAAAGAGAAAAGCCCTAGCTCTCTCAACCTTTCCTCGTAAGACCTACGCTCCATTCCAGGCAACATCCTGGTAAATCTCCTCTGCACCTTTTCCAACACTTCCACATCTTTCCTGTAATGAGGCGACCAGAACTGGACACCTTGCTCCAGATGTGGCAGAACCAGTCTTTTGTACAGCTGGAGCATAACTTTGCGGCTCTTGAACTCACTCCCTTTATTACTGAAAGCTAACATACCATATGCCTTCTTCACAACTCTATCCACCTGGGTGGCAGCTTTCGGGGAACTGTGGACATAAATCCCAAGATCCCTCTGCTCCTCCACACTGCCAAGAATCTTTCCGTTAACCCTGTATTCTGCTTTCAGATTTGTCCTTCCAGAATGGATCACGTCACACTTTTCAGGGTTAAATTCCATCTGCCACTTCTCAGCCCAGCCCTGCTTCCTATCAATGTCCCTTTTTAACCAGAACAGTCTTCCGCACTATCTACAACTCGACCCACCTTCGTATCATCTGCAAACTTACTAATCCACCCTTCCCCTCCTTCATCCAAATAATTTACAAAAATCACAAGTAGAAGAGGACTCGGAACATATTTGTTATGGTACACCACTCATGGCTGAGCACCATGTTGAATGTTTTCTGTCCATTACCACCCTTTGTCTTCTAACGAACAGCCAATTCTGAATCCAATCTGCCACATTTCCCCCTTTTGCATGAGCCTACCATGGGGTATGTTATCAAACGCATTACTTAAATCCATGTATACCACATCCACTGCTCTACCTTCATCCACGTGTTTAGACACCTCTTCAAAAAATTCAATAAGGTTTGTGAGGCATGATCTACCCCTCACAAATCCTATCATCATAGAATATGAGTTCCCTGACTAGAGCTGTTAACCTGGTACAATCAGGGAGCCCTGGCTGACAGATATAAGCAGGAGTGTCAGACGTTCTGGTCGCACTGAGGGAGCTGGAGTATTAAGTATTATGCATGTGCAAATGAAGGATGATTTAGTGACACAATACTGGCCTCACTGGAGTTATTTCATAACTTGTGCAGTCTTTGTTGCTGACTTAGCTGTGCTGCTGGCTATATGGAGTGATATAGGGTAGAGATGCTCTTTTTTAACTTTCATTCTCAATAAATGAGCTCTGTATTCAAACTCAATCCAAAGCTACAACCTGATCTAAATCTATCAGGAACAATACTACTTGCAAAATATTGAAGTTTTTTTTAACTGTCTGCGTTTCCATTGTGGGCAGTTTGTTTCATGTGGCAGTACATTCTGGTTAGTCAACACAGAAAAGCTTTGCAGAAACAATGATGTGCAAGAACCAGATATAGGTAGGAGTGACATTTTGGTTCATTTATCAGCAGTAATGATAACAGTACATTTGGAATATGAGTTTTAGTGTTATTTTAAATATCCTATTTCATTATAACATATTGTACATGCTTATATATAAAGGAATCAAGAGTTATGGAGATCGGACAGGAGGCAAGTCTGATCTTATTGATTGAACAGTGGTATAAAGTGGCTGTTTGTTCTACTCTACTCCTGTTTCTTATGTTCTGTTGTACTCTACACTTCACAATAGATAATGAAAACTCAAAGAATGAAAAATGAAGAAACATCCTTTGAAAAATTAAATGTGTATCAGAGTCATAATGAACCCTTGAGTTTTTGCATCAATACGTTCAGACTACCTGTGAAGACAAATGACTGAAGCTTGGAAAAGGCTTTTATAGTTAGAAATGTGTTAGAAATTTTATAGTTTAATGTTGAGAATATGTTTTATCACAAGTCAGAAACTTTTTTTTCTGACTTGGTACTTTCTCTGCTGCTGACTAATTCCTCAAGGAAAACTTAATTGTTGATGTCCTATTATGTTCAATGAGTTCCTCATGACTGAGAATATGTGTCAATGCAGCCCATGAACAAACAGAACATTACAAATGTTGTAGCGATTCCAGTGTATTGTGTGTAAATGGACTCTCAATTCTGTAACATTGCCAACTTTAAAGATTACACTGCAGGTCTGCAATTAATCACAGGATATCATTTCAACCACTTCCATGTGGTTCATTGCAAAGAAATGACCATTCTTTGTGTATCAGCGCAGACAGTGAGTAGCATCATGATATTTAAAAAGTCTTTAGGGGCTGAGTCACTGCCAATTTTAGTCGAACTCTCACCCAATAACTTTGTTTAAATTTTGCTTCCACTACCCAGAGGATTACTTGAGACCAAGGGTCTATTTTGCAGACTCCCAAAGCACCTTACTGAGTTATTGAGAAGCACTTTCTTATTATTCACACACGGTTCTTCTATTTAAGGGAAACCACAACTTTTAGTCTCAAAAGAAAATAATAACACATTATATAATGAACTATTGATCATGAAGAACTCGAGCCGTCATTTCATAATTTATGTCAGGGATACCTCTGCTAATTGTGGGAAAGGTTTCACTGCTGACAATCACAATGTGGATTAGGTGATATAATTCTTCTAAGAGTGCATTATATGAGAAAGACACACAAGTGTGTACTTGTACCATCAAACACCGTAAATAAAAATGAAAGGATTTTTTAAAAATATGTTTGATGATACAAGAATCAGGTGCACCTGAAAGTAACTGTCTAGAACATAGGATTTATGGAACTGATCAGGGTGGCTGGTGAGTGTGGAATTGCCATAGTCCCAGAGGACCATAGGATTGCTTTCTGATTAGAGAGAGACAACTGGTTGTGATTTAACCTGAGGGTCACTACGCCTTAGGCAAGGGTGAGATCAAGAAGGTGAAACTTTGATAGTGACCTCAGCTGGTATGGGAATTGAACCTGTGCTGTTGACACCACTTTGCATCACAAGCCAGCAGGTCCACCATGCAATTAAATTGTAACAATATATCAGATAAGAAGTGAGAGATTCCTCGTGGTTTATGCAGAACTGACCATGTACATGTCTGACAGCGACATTTCTCCCTTTTCCTTTGCTGCGTCGTTCATAATACTAAACAAAGCTTTCGCTTTTCACTTATTTCACTTTGAGAGACTAGAGGGGAGATATTCCAATGCTAGTTACAAATGCTAGATGGGCAGTGCAGTACTTTCTGAGACTAGCTTATTCAAAATATTAGCATGAGCTGTAAGTACAGTTTGGACTTGAGATGGGAACTAGTTGATTTTCCCTTTTTATACATCCAATCAGTGCAGTATAACCTGACTTCATGATGTTAGATCACTTATTGTTTTCTGATGCTTCAAAGTTTCTTGTACTCCACCCTCAGGTACCAGTGTGGCCTATCATAAAGACAATAAAGAAAATTTCATCTAACAGAAGTAACCCCATTGACTCAACTATGTTGATATTCTCTTTGTGCCTAGATGTTGGTCAGGAGATATTGTGTTTAACTCATTACACTTCATAGTTACAAATGAAAAATCTAATTGTGGCTCCAAATTGGAAACTGGGTCATTCATTGCATATGCAATGTTAAGTCCAGAGGTTGCAGGGTCCCCATGGGAAAACTGAGATGCTGTTCTTCTAGCTTGCACTGAGACCTACTGGAACACTGCAGCACGCCTACGACAGAAATGTTGGCCAGGGAACATGCTGGCATGTTGAAATAGCAGGCAACTGGAAGCTCAGAGTAATTTTTACGGACAGTGCATGGGTGTTCTGCGAAGCCATCATCCAGTCTGCATTTTGTCTCCCCAGTGTAGAAGAGGGCACATTGAGCAGCGAATACAGTAGAACAGAATGATTGAAGTGCAGGTAAACCTCTCCTTCACTTGGAAGCTCTGCCTGCGGCCTTATATAGTGAGGAGGGACAAGGTAAAGGGGCAAGTGTTACACCTGCTGCGATTGCATGCGAAGCTGCCATGGGGGTGTGGGAAAGTATTAAGAATGGAGGATGAGTGGACCAGAGTGTCTCGGAGGGAACAGTCCCTGTGGATTGCTGACAAGGAAGTGGAGGGGAATATGTGTCTGGTCAGGGCATCCCTCTGGAGGTGATAGAAATGATCACTTGCAATTCTTTAGATGCGGAGGTTGGTGCGGTTGTAAGTGAGGATCAGGAGGACCTTGCCTTGGTTGTAGGAGGGAAGAGAAGGGATGAGGGCAGAAGTATGGGAGTTGTGTCTGACACAGCTAAGGGCCCTGTCTACAGTAGTAGGGAATACTCGGTTACAGAAGGGTGGCATCATCAGAACAGATGCAAAGGAGAAACTCAGAGATTATAATTAAGTCTTTACAGGAAGCAGGGGATGAGGATGTATAGTCAAGGTAACTGTGGGATTTGGTAGCTTTGTAATGAATATTGGTAACCAGCCTATCTCCTGAATTGAAAATAGATATGTCAAGGAAGTGAAGGGAGGAGTTGGAAATGGACCAGATGAATATGAGGGCAGATGGAAATTCAAGTGGAATTGATACATTTTTCCATTTCAGCAACGGGATCTTGATCAGATGGGTGATGGGCCAAGGCATGGCAGATGAAGTATATAGAGTCATAGAGATTTACAACACAATGACAGACCCTTTGGTCCAACCTGTCTACGCCAAACAGATATCCCAAATAAATCTAGTCCCATTTGCCAGCATTTGGCCCATATCCCTCTGAACCCTTCCTATTTGTGTGCCCAAACAGATGCCTTTTAAATGTTGTAATTGTACCAGCCTGTGATACTTCCTTTGGCAGCTCATTCCATACATCCTCTGTGTGAAAAAGTTTTCCCTTCAGTCCCTTTTAAAACTTTCCCCTCTAGTCTTAAACCTATGCCCTCTGCATTTGGACTCTTCACCTTGGGGAAAAGACCTTCTATTTACCCTAGCCATGTCCCTCATGAGCTTAATTTAGATAAATGTGAGGTGCTACATTTAGGTAGGGCAGATCATGGCAGGATTTATATACTTAATGGTAAGGTCCTGGTGAGTGTTGCTGGACAAAGAGACCTTGGAATGCGGGTTTGTAGTTCCTTGAATGTGGAGTTGCAGGTAGACAGGGTAGTGAAGAAAGTATTTGGTACTCTTGCCTTTATTGGTCAATGCATTGAGTATAGTTGGGAGGTCATATTGCAGATGTATAGGAGATTGGTTAAGCCACTTTTTGGAATATTTTGTTCATTCTGGTCTCCCTGATATATGAACAACATTATTAAACTTGAAAGGGTTCGGAAAAGATTTACAAGGATATTGCCATGCTTGGGGGTGGGTGTTTGAGCTATTAGCGAGAGGCTGAGTAAGCTGGTACTTTTTTCCCTGGAGCGTCAGAAGTGGGGGCATGGTCTTCTCGAAGTTTATAGAGTCATGAGGGGCATGGATAGGGTGAATAGTCTGTGGGATGGAGGAGTCCAGAACCAGAGGGTATATGTTTAAGGTTGAGAGGGAAGAAGTTTAAAAAGGACCTGAGGGGCAGCTTTTTTGTGCAGACGGTGGTGCGTGTATGGAATGAGCTCCCTGAGGAAGTACAGGAGGCTAGTACAATTAGAACATTTAAAACGCTTCTGGATGGTTATATAAATAAGACCGGTTCAAAGGGATGTGGGTCAAATGCTGGCAAATGGGACTAAATTAATTTAGCATGACTGGTCAGCATGGAGTTGGATTGAAGGGCCTGTTTCCATACATGTTCATCACTATGACTGTATAAATGAGAGAGGGAAGCAGCACCAATGATGTCATTGAACATAGAACATAGAACAATACAGCGCAGAACAGGCCCTTCGGCCCTTGATGTTGCACCAACCTGTGAACTAATCTAAGCCCCTCCCCCGACACTATGCCATCATCATCCATATGCTTATCCAAGGGTTGACATACCTGGGAAACTGCTGTGCGTGGGGGCCTGAGTAGGATTGGAAAATGGAGTGCTCCACACATGGCACAAAGAGTCAGTCTTAACTAGAGTCCATTCAGGTACCCTTGGCCATACCTTTCAGCTGAAGAATGTGAGAGGAGTTCAAGAAGAAGTTGAGCAAAGTGAGGACGAACTTAGCCAGGCAGGGGCGTGGGTGGTGGTGGATAAGGATAGTTCAGGCATTCTCTCCAGGAAGAGATGGAAAGCCCTAAGACCATCATGTAGAGGATAACCATGTAAAGGTTCTAATGAACCTAACTACCACTTCCAATCTGGAAAGGATAGGCTCCAGTCTTTGTGTGAGGCCATATGCCAGACTCTATTGTTCTTCATTGTTTCCTCAGCTAATAAAGATAATACAGAAATACAAAATTATTTCTTTTTTAAATGTAGATCTTCGAAACTGAAACACAGACACCACTCAGTGCCACCATCTTGCTGATTAATTTGCAAGGCTATCAATATTCTTTCAAAAGAAAACAAATAATTTCACCTTGCAGAGAAGGCAGCCATTTGGTCCATCCTGCCTGTGTCAACCCTTTGAAAGAGCTATTTGGATACCACTTCTCCTAGGTTTTTTTTCCCCTCACATCCCTGGATATTTTCTCATGTGATATAATTAACCAATTTGTTTTTTAAATGTCATGATTGAGTCATCATCCAATGTTGTTTCACACAGCCTGTGAATTCTAGGAAATTTAGATAAATTAACATAATCTACACTTTTTTGACAAGGTGTAAATATTGTTTGAACTGTGCCAGCCCACCCATTTTGGAGCTGGATAGTTTAATGGCAGCCAATTTTGGCAGTAGAAATCTGATTTTTGAGAACTATGTTTGTTTTGAAATAAAAAATAGCTCTCATCTAATTGGGTCAATATAAACAGAATCATAAGCCATAGGGACCACTGTACCTTTGTTGGTTCTTTAAAATAACGAGTCACAGTCCCTTGCTTTGTCTGTATAACGCAGTAAATCTTTTTCCAGCGGAGTACATATCCAAGATAATGGGAACTGCAGATGCTGGAGAATTCCAAGATAATTAAATGTGAGGCTGGATGAACACAGCAGGCCAAGAAACTTTTGTGCTCCTGAGATGCTGCTTGGCCTGCTGTGTTCATCCAGCCTCACATTTTATTATCTTGGAGTACATATCCAATTCCCTTTTGAAATATTGATCATTATGCGTCTGCTATTCTTTTAAGCAGTGCATTCCAAATCACCAGAACTCACTGTGTAAAAACAAAAAAAAGTCTCCTCATCTCCTTCCTGGTTCTGCTGCTAATTATCTTAAATCTCTGTCCTCTTGTTATTGAACCTACTGTCACATCTTACAATTTGACCATTTCTGTTAAACCTTCTCTTTACTACATTTGCTCCAAGGAGAACAATCCCAGCTTCCTTATCTTCCCACATGCCTAATTCCTATTCCTTGTCACTCTATAACAATTGCTTTCGCTCTGTCAAGTCTCCTAGAATACATTAACCTCGCATGTCACCTTCTGGACTGTATGTATATTGAGTGCTTCACTAAATTGCACAAAACTAATATCAGCAATCGAATAGCTGCATCCAAATTGAACAATATGTTATATATCCTCAATGTGATGTTCTTCAACATTGCTGTTTAAAATTTGATGACTAAACACTGTAACTGAGACATTCCATTGATGGAATTAGAAAGAAAAATTGTCAAGCAATAAAAGTGGTGGAGAGTTATTTATCAATCTTAGTGCTTATCCCAGAGTTTCTTTCACTTTTAAAAAGTTTAAAAGGGCTCTTGTGAGCTAAAAATCACATTGAACTGATTCCAGCAGATTACAGCATATATAGAGGATAGCATTTTAAATATGAGTGAGATTTTTAGTTACGTTAAAGTGTCAGTAAGGGAATTTTTCTGTCGCCCATGGTATAATTTGCTAATGAAATACTGTTTAGTTGATGTTGTTTTTAGCTTTTTTTCTGAGGGTAAAAGTCTTAAAGCTTGAAATCTAGTTGTGCAGTTCCCTAAAGTTGGCCACTGAAAATTTTATTTTTAAAATTATTTTGTTTCCATGGGAATTATAATGATAAAATCATAGAATTTTACAGCACAGAAGGAAGCCATCATGTCTCTACCGGTTCCCAAAAGAAGTATCCAGCCAATCCTGTTCTCCAGCTCCATCTCTGTAGCCCTCTAAATTCATCACTAAATTTGATTATTCTTGAATGTTGTGGTAAGGCTTTTCATACCATTGTTGTGACTTCAGGGTCTCATTTTTGACAGAGGACATGATGTCTCTGCTGTCGCTAAAACAAGATTGGTGATTGTTATAAAGCAGGGGTTAACAACCCCTACCCCTCACTCTGAGATCTAAAACTGAAACTCCAGAATAGGAGCACCTGTCCTGCTAATTGGTGAAAAGTGGTGTGACCTGCTTTTCATCAATGGTTAAATAAAAGAAAACCTTGATACTCACTTTAAAATCAAGAAATAACAATTTATTTATCTAGCTCCAACAGTGAACAAATTAACCAAGCTATTAACAAAACAAATGAATCCGTCTCAACTACTAATCATTCCCAAATAAAGCAAGTTTCTACAAGTATGCTGTTCCAATAAAGACAGTTCCCACTTACATGAAACAGAACAAAATTTAGTCTCGAAATTATAGCCAGGTTACGTGTCTTCTAGAATGCTCCGTGCTGTTTCCATTGATTCTTCTGTCAGGAAATGTTATTCAGTTGGTCCTTTCTTGAAGACATAGAGGATGCTGTGAGAGCCAGCGATTCACTCTGGAGAGCTGAGGCCCGCTAGCTCTGGTGGATAGCAGCTAGTTCTGGTGCTTTGGCCAATTGCCCCCTTTTTACACCATTGATGACATATTCTGACATATGACATATTCAATATTTCTAACAATAGGATTGGCCCTACATTGTCAAAACCAGGTTATTGGTATTAAAGTGCTTGCTTCAAATTGATTGGCTAAATTCAAAAGCTTGTTGTTTGGTAAAAACTCCGGCTTGGCCTGCTAACTGTATCGCCTATCGATACAAATGTTTCAATTTGGGTGCTATCTGTGTTCTTGCAAACTTACAAGCTGCTGCTCATAGACATCCATTTTAAGTTTCTAAGCACAGAAGCACATGATCTTTTAAAGGCACCACTCAATGCTCGCCCCCCCCCGCCAACATTTTACAGACACCACATTTTAACTTTCTGCCTCCCAATCCATACGTAGTCTACCCAATTTCACAACACTTCCCTCCTTAAGAAAAAAAGGAACCAATTTTTAAAATCTTAACTCCATTATATTACTAGATCCATAACTCATTAATCTGGAGTTACATATTTTATACTATTCTATCAATGTTACGTAAAACATTGAACACTACTATTTCTATCTTAGATTAGATTAGATTCCCTACGGTGTGGAAACAGGCCCTTCGGCCCAACAAGTCCACACTGCCCCTTGCAGCATCACAACCAGACCCATCCCCTATAACCCACACAACCCTGAACACTACAGGCAATTTAGCATGGCCAGTCCACCTAACCTGCACATCTTTGGACTGTGGGAGGAAACCGGAGCACCCGGAGGAAACTCACGCAGACACTGGGAGAATGAGCAAACCCCACACAGACAGTCGCCCAAGGTTGGAATCGAACCCGGGTCCCTGGTGCTGTGAAGCTGCCATTACCAGACTCAAAAACTCTTTTACAATGGGTGATTTTTATTTTCTGGTGGGTAATGAATTTTTTTTTTGAAAAATAATCAATTGGCCTTTTAATTCCACAATCATGCTCCCGTAACCACACAGCTCCAACACTGACATCACTTGTGTAGATGGTGATTTGAAGGGTTTCTGGAATTTGGTGTGGCTAAAACTGGTGCAGTGGTTAATGCTGCTTTTAAATTCACAAATGTCTCCTGACACTGTTCAGTCCACTGAAATTTTGTGTTTTTTTTAACAAATCCATCAACTACTAAAGTTTGGTACAAAATGTTCCTGTCGAATCTGTACAATCCTAAAAATCGTAGCACTTTCTTCTTCAAAGACGTTCTTGGAAATTTCTTGATGGCCCTCATCTCCATGTTCCTTGGTGCCATTATCATATCCAATGTTGTGCCCTAAGAATGTCACTTCCACCTTTGCAAATTCTGTTTTTGTCAACTTGGTCTGAATTAATATTTCCCACACAGTCTCTGGCCAATTCATCTGTTTAGCCAGTTTCTCAAAGGAAATGAAAAAGGCTTCTATGCCTTTTTCACTGAATTTTGGTAATGTTTGAGCGTATTTGTATACATCCCTACCACGTTGTTGGCTATGATGTGTTTGCTCATCATCGCTTCTGTCTTGTACTTTTACTTCTGCCATTTGAAGTCTTTACATTTCGAGCTCCAACTTAATCTTTTCCAATTCGAACATTCTTTCCCTTTTCTTCAGCTAGAAATCTTCTTTCCTCTTCTTTGTCCTGTAACTCGAAATGTTCATGTCTTTTGTTCAATTTTTTTCTAACTCCACTGCACTTGACTGTTTCTCTCATATGTCTAAATGGTTGACCAGCTCTGGACAATTTTAGCTTTTTTACTATCCCTTATTAAACCCAATTTTAGCCTGTTTGTTAATTCTAGAAGTGTCACCTTTTTCTGCCTTTTTAAACTTTCTTCGCAAATTTGGAAAGCATTTTCGACCCCCAGAACCCATTTAGCAATGTTAAGAGCTGTCTCCACTCTTTTCATTTAACCAACAACAAGCAACCAAAATCAAACAGATTTTCCACTTCTCACTTAATTTTTTTTAAAGATACAGGAGACAAGTCCCCAAGTCTGTTTAAGTCTGCTAGGACCTTTCATTACCCCAAATCTGTCCAAATCCATTCAAATTCTGGACACGAGCCCCTATTCTTTATAAAGCAGAGGTTAACCACGCAACCTCCCCCAACTCAGAGCTAAAATTGAAACACCCAAAGAGGAGCATCTCACCCTATAACCTGTAAGAGAAATGTGAAAAGTGGTGCAGCCTGCTTTTCAGCAACTTCTAGAGGTAAAACAAAATAAATCTCTGATACTCACTTTAAAATCAACAAGTAACAATTTAATTATTTAACTGTAACAGTGGACAAATTAACTAAACTATTAACAACCGAAAATAATCCTTTCTAACTACTAACTATTCCTAAATAAAGGCAGATTGTAATAGTGTGCTGTTCCAATAAATGCACATCCCACTTATGGAGAGAAAAAAAATCTAGTCTGAGGAAATTACAGCCAGGTTACATTTCTTCTGGAATGTCTTATGCCTTCTCCGTCAATTCTTCTGTCAGGAATGTTAACTAGTTGTGCCGTTGGTACTATTGTTAATTTAGTTGGTCCTTTCTCGAAGACATAGAGGAGGCTATGGGAGCCAGCGATTCTCTCTTGAGAGCCGAGGCCCATTAGCTGTGGTGGATAGCAGCTAGTTCTGGCATTTTGTCCAATTGCCCCCTCCTTTTTATACCCTTACTGACATATCAATATTTCTTGCAATTAGATTGGTCCTATGTTGTCTAAAGTATCAAAGTTAAGTTTGCTAGGTTCCTGGTATCTAAGTGCCTGGTTCAATTGGATTGTCTTGGTAAAAACTGCTATTTGGCCTGCTAATTGTATGGCCTTTCGATATAAATGTTTCAATTCAGGCACTATCTGTGTACTTGCAAACTTTCAAGTGACTCCTCACAGACTTTCATTTTAAATCTTTAAGCAGAGAAAAAGCACATGATCTTTTAAAGGGACCACTCAATGCTTTCCTTCCCAGCATTTACTACAAAATTCTAACTTCCTGCCTCCCAATCCACAAGTATTTTGCCCAACTTCACAACATGATCAAACCGAGTGCTACATTCCATTCATTCTAGTGAACTCTCAATCCTCGAAGACATTGGCTCTGCTGCCCAGCTCTACCTCATCCTGTTCTCCATCTCGATACTTTGGATTTGTTCAGTCACAGAGAATATCACAAAGAAATTAAATTCTCCTCAAGTGGATTTGTTTCATCACAACTCGGAAGAAGAACCTAGATTCATGCCTATTTTTTAAAAAAAGAAATGCTTCTTTTTTCTGAGGTGTTGGAAAGAAATGTGCCAAATTACAGAGCTGAATGAACTATATTTCTTAGTGGCTCTGACTTTTTCATGTGCAATAGCTATTCCAGGAGATTACATAAATGTGCAGATATGTTGAGGAGGAAGAATTGTAGACTGCCTTTAGTATAGATAGTCCAAGCATTACTAATGTGGGGCTGGCTTGATGGCCAGTTAAGTTTTTGCTGCCAGTGATTTTCATATGTTTTTGTATGCTTTGAGATTGGGAACTGATTAACTTAGTACAGGTCGACAATCCAGATGGAGTTTTCAGGTCTGTATCCACCTGTGCAACTGTGAGTACATTCCATAATCCATAGTAATGTACAAGATTATTACAGGAAATTGGGTTAATTTTACTCTGGTTAAAATGCCTGTTAAGATTTTGAGCAAAGCCAGATAATGAACAGTGAATTGGTCTCGGTGGCTTGTTGCATCCAGTCAGGTGATATACAACTGCCCCTAAGTGATCAATAATTATCCCAGCTCTTTGAAGCAGCAGATAAATCTGCTTCCACCATATAAATTCTGTTCTTCATTTTCACCAAATTATGATCTTCCCTGATGCCGTGCTTCTTACGGCTCATAATTATCCTGATTTTTCAGCTATGGCAATTGCCAGAACCATTTTCCAGAAACTATATTTTATCTTTCAACACATACACTAAGCTTCTCTTTAAGAAATATGTTGAATGTTCAAATGACAAAGTCTGCTTGGATTTATGAAGGTGTATTATATTCTCTTAGGCATGGGTAATGCCATTGGTCATAGGGCCAATACTGGGGTTGTTTGATTTCAAAACACTGGGAGCAATTTTCAGACTCCTACTGCTGTATCTGTGATGAGGAAGCAATGGGAAAATAACCTATTTAAAAAAAAATGCTCCTCCAACCCTGGAATCTAGCTGGATTTCTGAAGGGAACTTAAAACGAGCAATCAGCAAAGGCACAGAAGTTTAGTTAGAAAATTGTGTCCTGAAACTGCATGCATGGTCTTTTGAAACAGTGTTTATTTATTCTGAAATTTAGGACTAGCCTTTTTAAAATGATCTTTTTGTTAGTTGACAGACCTGTCTTCTCACCTGAGCTCTCCCATTTCATCTCTCTAAGATCTGCCCTATTCCATGTTATTACAAAGCAGTGATGAAGGCTTGAAAGATTGAAGAGTAGGATACAAAGGCGATGCAGTTGTCTAACTGAGAACCCACAGTCCACATCTCGTCACAAGAGAAGAAATGTGCTAGCAGCGCTAAACTCTGAGCAACAGGGAAGCAGCCAGTAGGAGGAAAGCCATATGAGGGCTGTTTTGTTTTATTAATGAACTTATTTTGCAGTCAGGTAACTGGAAATTCTCTCATTCACCTCTGGCCTGTTCCTGGCTACCCTCTTTCTGTTTCAGTGACTCCCTTGACAGGCCACTGTTATAAGAAATTGTGGCTTCGAACCAACTTCCTACCGTTCTGACAACGCATTGAAGGACCAGTAGTTTTGCCCTGCTGTGTTCATTCAACCATATTCGTTGATAGCTTTGTATAATAATTTATTGGTGATTAAAATGCTGCTGAACAAAATCACAGTTATGAATGATTAGCTAAATGTACAAAGCCTTTGGGAATTCAGTACATTAACCAGATTCTTTTGGGGCGCTGTTAGTCCTCAAAATACACTCAGAAGTGGCCTTGACATAAGCTAATTAAAACAAGTTGTTCTGTTACTATTTAAGTCATTCATTATTAATTATTTTCTCTTGTGTATATCTTTTTGGTTGCTTTACAAAACATGGATCTTGCTGGCTTGTAATTGGTAATTTAAAAAGTAAGTAAATGTCAGTAATGGAAGCCTTGCTCTGAAAGTATGTTCTTCATTCAAGAACCAAAAGGCCTCTCAGTGTCAGAAAATTTTCACAAGTATCCTCTGCGTTTTTTTGTTGTCTTCTTCAAAGGTCCTGCTGCATGATTAAAATTTGGTGGGTTCTGAAAACTTCTTTGCAAACTAGCCATAGTTTAACGAGAAAGAGAAGCATCACAATTTTGCTTAATGACTATTTCAATATTCTTTTCTTTCTTATTCTCTGCTTACAAAACTCCTTTTTCTTTTATCATTTTCACTTGCTATGATAGCCTCTTGAGCCTGTCTCCTCTGCTTTCTTTCATGCACACTTTCCTTATCTCATACATTTTCGCTACCTCATGCTCAGTTCACCATTCTCCTCACTATCCTTTCCTTTGCACTATCAATCACTCACTATCTCTCCCTTTGCAATCTCTCACAAACTTCACTATTTTTTTGCTTTCTCTTGCACATGCTTAACATTGCTGTCTCTACACTCACTCTCCTCTCTCTACTTAGGAGCTCTTTCATATTCTTCACTATGTCTCTCATTTCCATTCTCTCGTTTTCCCTGTCCTTATATCTCTCACACTTTTCATCTTCATGCTAAATTGCTGCTTTCTGCCAATTGTTTTATATATGAGGTACAATTGTTGTGGTTCTTATGGGCAATTGAAAACCAAAATGATGAAATTTGCCCTGAAATTCAAACCTGAGATCATAACTTAAACATGAATTAACACAAATTTAAATAGTTTTAAGATAGAGTTTAATAGATTCTTAATTTCCAAGTAAGTTAAAGATTATTGGTGTTATGCAGGAATGTAGAGTTGAGGTTGAAATCAGATTAGCCATGATGCTATTGAATGGCAGACAAGCTTTGAAGGGCAGAGTGGCCTACCCTTGTTCCTTGTAGACTAATTTTGGGCTGGCCTAAGACTTCAAAATTAGGTTACTTGTTTACCAATGCATCTGGGCCCAATCAAATCTCTACTGTACGTTTTTCAGTGATGTCTCTCTTAATCCTGTTTTTCTAGACTGATTGTTCATTGAAAGTACCAAATCTTTTCAGTGTTGACCATTTTCACTTGCTGTCCAGGGGCTGTGTGGGTCCATAGATATTCCATGTTCATCTGTTTGTAACAAATAGATTACACTTCAAACAAAGCTAGGTAAATTAGATATTACATCAGCAATATAACACAGGTACGTCTTACACAAGCACTTACATTGCTTCCTGCACACATTTGCTACTACATATTGCACTGTGGCACAATATGCTATTCTTTATTCATGCAAGGTAGATTAGGAGTTCTATCTGACTACAATTTGATCCTTCATGTTTCACAGATACAATTGTCGTCGGCAAGAAATATCTTTACAAATACTTACTCCAGGTCACAAAACTCCCAACGGTGTTACCTGCTAGAATACCTTTTCAGCTGACTGAAATAACTCCTGGTTCCAAGTTTTGCTACTTCTGTTAAAGCACCCAGCTGTTTAGTGTCTCCAGGCTATTCACACAGCTTTCGATGTTTTAGACCTCTTTAGTCAGCTCACATAGTATTTCCAAGAGTTGCAGTTTCATTTTCTGTCAAGAGTTATACACCTTCTCTTCACAACAGTTCTCTGCCTTTCTCTTTCTGCCTGTATGCTTTTACTTTCCATGTGATGATTGCCTACGCATCCCACTCCCCTCCTTGTAACTCACCCCTGGTTACTAGTCATATACCTTTTTTAAAATTTCATTCCTGTTGCAACTGGTCCCAGGTCAAGGTTGCCAGATCATAGAGACAAATTTTTTTAACTTTCCAAGAAAATTTCAATAGATTCCTTTACAATTGAAACAAGCACCAAAATGCTCCTCTTAAAAGCATTGAGCGATTCCATCGGTCTTTTAAAGAAATTACAAATGTTTCTTTTTTTTATTCTCTCATGGGACATGGATGTCGCTGGCTGGCCAGGATTTATTGATCATCCCTACTGGCCCTTAAGCTGCCTTCTTGAACTACTGCATTTGAACCCACAATGCCATCAGGGAGGGTATTCCAGGATTTTGACCCAGTGACAGCGAAGGAATGGCAATATATTTCCAAGTAATGATGCTGAGTGGCTTGGATGGGAACATGCTGGTGGTGGTGTTCCTGTGTATCTGCTACCTTTGACCTTCTAGGTGGAAGTGGTTGTGGGTTTGGAAGGTGCTGCCTGAGGACCTTTGGTGAATTTCCACAGTGCATCTTGTAGATAGTATACACTACTGTTACAGAGCATCGGTGATCGAGGGAGTGGTGTTTGTGGATGCAGTGTCAATCAAGCGGCCTGCTTTGACCTGAATGGTGTCAAGCTTCTTGAGTGTTGTTGGAGATGCACCCACCCAGGCAAGTCAGGAGTATTCCATCACACTCCTGACTTGTGCCTTGTAGCTGTTGGACAGTCTTTGGGGAATCAGGTGGTGAGTTACTCACCACTGTATTCCTAGCCTCCCAAAGATGTTGACAGACAATTCAGTGATGGTAACAGCATTGAATGTCAGGGGGCGATGGTTAGATCATCTCCTATTAGAAATGGACGCTGCCTTGCATTTGTGTGGCACAAATGTGACTTGCTATTTTCCAGCTCCTGTCCAGGTCTTGTTACAATTGAATGTGGACTCTGAAGAGTTGTAGCCATGATTCAAATGTGGACAAAAGAACTAAATTCTAGAGGTGAGAGTGACAACCTTGACAGAAAGGGCACATTAGACTGAGTGTGACACCAAAGAGCTCTAGCAAACCTGGAATAAATGGAAATCAGGAACAAACTCTCCACTAGTTGGAGTCATATCTGACACATAGGAAGATGATTGATCTCCAAGAAACACAATCATGTGAGCCCCAGAACATCTGTGCAGGAGTTACTGAGGGTAGTGAGCTGCTTCATCAATGACATTCTGTCCAGCATAAGTTCAGAAGTAGGGATGTTTGCCAATGATTGCACATATTCAGCACCATTTGTACTTCGTCAGATACTGAAGCAGCATGGATTGAGTCTTGAGTTACTAGATCTGTTTGAAGTCTGTCCCATTTAACAGAAGGATGGTGTCACACAACATGATGGAGGGTATACTCATTGTGAAGGCAGAACTTTGTCTCCATAAGACTGTGCAATGGTCACTCTTACTGAATCTGTCATCCTGCAGCCAGCACGTTGGTAAGAATAAGGTCAAGTACGTTTCTCCCTCTTGTTGGTTCCATTCTAGTAGCTATGTTCTTTCGGACTCAATCAGCTCGATCAGTAGTGCTGCTGCCGAGCGATTCTTGTTGGTCGATATTAAATCCCTCACCCAGAGTAAATTTTCCACCATCAGTGCTTCTTCAAAGTGTTGTTCAACTTGGAGGAGCACTGATTCATCAGCTAAGAGATAATGGAACATGTTAACCGGCAGAAGGTTTCTTTGCCCATGTTTAACCTGAAACAATGAGACTTCATAGGATCCAGAGTCCATGTTAAGGACTCCCAGAACAACTCCCTCCTGACTATGCCACTGTGCTGCCACCTCTGCTGGGTGTGTCCCTGCTGGTGGGACAGGATATATTCGGGATTTGATCGTCGTGCCTGGGACATTGTCTGAAAGGTATCTCTAAGGTAGTAAGGAAGACTTTGCCAGCCTATTTGAAAGGGCGCTTGAGAGTCAACCACATTGCTCTCGGTCTGGAATTGCAAATAGGCCAGACTTGGTGAGGATGGCAGATGTCCTTCTCTGAAGATATTAATGAACCATTATCTAACAATCAACCATGGTTTCTTGGTAGAATCAATGGATTATTAATTCCAATTTTTTAAAATCAAATTCAGATTCCACTATCTGCCTTAGTCCCCAGAACATTAGCTGAGTTTCTGGATTAATAGACTTGTGATGATATCACTTGGCCATTACCTCCCCCATCATGTAATTTACTACTTCTAAGTTAAAGATTGTCACACAATCACTCACTGTAATGCACAGAGCCTGTGTGCGCGCGCGCGCGCACACAAATAAACAAATGCACACTCTCTCTCTCTCTCTCTCTCTCTCTCTCTCTCTCTCTCTCTCTCTCTCTCTCTCTCTCACACACACACACACACACACACACACACACACACACACACACACACACACACACACACACACACACACACACACACGTGCATGCTGCATGGCTATTAGGACTCGGAGCCCTAGATAATTTTACCTCTCCATGGCCAATTTATGAATGGAGTATTCCAAATGATCTAAAAATAGTAGCTTTAGCAATTAATCCCCCCAAAATATCTGGCTGTAATATCCTGTAGGCATGCGTAATGATAAATATTGTGCCAATTAAATTATCAAATGAGTTGACCTGACTTAATCTAGGAATGTTTTGAATTATATAATGTATAGACTAACATACTCATTATTCAATTTTCAAGATTTGAGAATTTGCTGACATTGAAAACTAAGCAGTAGATTAATTATCAAAAACTTTTCAGCAAAAACTAGCTGCCTCCGTTTATATAGTGTCAGGAAATCCTTGAAAAGGCTTGCAAGCTGCTAAAAGATTATTTGTTTCTTCTTTACATATTACAGTTGGGGGAAAAATTCATAATGAATAAACAAAAGTCAGATCTTAAACTGTTAACTAATTCACACAACCTTAGTGTAACATGAAAGGCATGAAGTTGTGCACATTTGCTGTATTTACTTCAGTCATATACAAAAATTAACCATTTAGCATTAAGAATATAACGTTAACAGAACATAGATAAAAAATGAAACAATCTAATTAGTACCTACGATCTAAGCCCAACCTTCGCTGGTTGTAAAACCCCGCACTCTCTCACTGACAGGCACAGACAAACACAGTTCAGGGATAAATTCTAAAAAAGAATTCTAATTTGCCAATTCAATAACCATTTCAATAATGAATGCCAGGCCTTAATGAAATCCTTAGACAAAGGGTTGTATTTTGCACACAGGACTGTATATCTGCTTGAATTCTGAAGGCACTGGTCAATGCAAACAACTTTTGCAGAATTCTGGAGGAAACTTGTACTTATTTCTTTCTGACTGAGATTATTTTTCATAACTCTCAGCACGCATATACCTGGAGAATACCTGGAGAGATCAAAAAACGAAAACAGCCTCAGTCGAGAAGAGCCTAAACTAAAATTGCCTCCTGCCAAAATCTGAGTCGGAACCAATTCTTTTTTCTCTTTTTTTTGCTCAACAATCTCAGTGGTTGGCTGGCCAGTTCTCCCTGTTCGAAGGGATTCTGAGAGCTAGGACTTGCATCCATCTTTAGAGGCAGTGACTGATGAGGGATAGTCAATGTGGTTTTATGCAAGGGAAACCTTGTCCCACTTGAGTTGATTGAGTCACAAACTTGATTGAATTTTTTTTGAGGAAGTGACCAAAAAGATTAAGAAGGGCAGAACAATAAACATTGTTTATATGGACTTTAGTAAAGCCTTGGGCAAGGTTCCACACAGAGGACTAATTAGTAATGTTAGAGCACATGGAATTTGAGATGAGCTTGCCGATTGGATACAAAATTGGCTTGATGGTAGGAACAGAGCATGGTGGTAGAGGTCATTTTTCAAACTGGAAGCCTGTGATCAGTGTGTGCCAAAGCTTCGGTACTGGGTCCATTTTTGTCTGTCATTTGTGTGAACGATTTGGATGAGAATGTAGGAGGCACGGTTAGTAAGTTTGCGGATGACTCTGAAGTTGGTAGTATGCTGGATGGTGGAAAGGTTATCTAAGATTAGAAGGAGATCTTGATGAATTGGGTCAGTGGGCTGAAGAGTGGCAGATGGAGTTTAATTTCTAATAAATGTGAGCTATTGCATTTTGGTCAAACATGCAAGTGCAGGACTTATATAATTGATGGTGGGGCCCTTGGTAGTTTGTAGAACAGAGAGACTGAGGGGTTCAGGTACATAATTCTTTGACATTTGTGTTACAGGTGGACAGAGTGCTGAAAAGGTGTTTAGCACACTTGGTTTCTTTGCTAAGACCTTTGAGCATAGGAGTTGGGACCTCAAGTTGAGGTTGTACAGAACTTTGATGAGACCTCTTCTAGGGTACTGTGTTCAGTTTTGGTCACTCTGCTACATGAAGGGCATTATTAAATTGGGGAGGATTCAGGAAAGATATACCGGGATGTCACTGGGAATGGAGGGTTTGTGTTATAAAAATAGGTTGGAAAGGTTGGGATTTTTTCCCCTAGAGCTTGGAGTTTGAGGTGTGAACTTATAAAATCATAAGGGACATAGATAAGCTGAAGATCAAGAGTATTTTCCTGAAGGTGGGAGAGTTCAAAACTGTGGGTGTATTTTTAAGGTGGGAAGAGGAAGTTTTAAAAAGAACATGAAAGACAACTTTTTCACACAGAATATGGTACATGTGTAGCATGAACTACAACAGAAGGTGGTGTATGCAAGTACAATTATAACATTTAAAAGGCATTTTAGATAAGTACATGAAGAAAAAAGGTTTGGAGAGATATGAGCCGAATGCAGGCAAGTGGGACTAGTTTAGCTTGGGAACATGGTCAGTGTGGACAAGTCGAATCCAGGGGTCTGTTAATGTCTATGTTTATGGCTGTATGTCTCCATGACTGACCAATTCAACATCCAACTAACTGCCAGTCCCTGAGCATAGTAGCATCTCAGTTCTTAAAAAATCTGCAGCTTACTTAGAACAGTAATTAACATGCGTTATCTTTCCAGGTCATTGCCAATAGCAAGTAACTGCCTTTTACTCTCTCCTTTTTTTTGCAAAATAAGCTGCTGTTCAAAGTTTAATTCTCAACTGCAGCTGAGTTCCAAACCAAAAACCAGAAAACTAAAAGAAAAAACTGGTATATCCCAGCTGCATGGTGTTAGCTGCAAGTAAATATTTGTAGATGATTCTCTCTTGTAATGGTATGCTCTGAAAGAAAAAAAGTAAAGTGTGTATTTTTGGTACAGGATCAAAAGGTGGACAATGGATGGAGTAGGAGTGGGGATATTGTTGAGAATTTTCTTGAGAGGTTAAGCTGAAAGAAACTCTGTAGCTGATGTCCCAGGATCGTAAGACATATGTAAAACAATAAATTCACCCGTTTTAATTTCAAAAGACAAGGCTATAATGATGAACACTCGATTTCCAAAATCTTCAGATAGTTGTCTTAAAAATCAGCCTGTTTGTTCCATAATCATAAAATAATTTAAAATTCTTTCAAACCCTCCACCCATTAATGAGGTATTTTCTATTCTGTATTCGCCAACCATGTCTCAGTGGGCAGTACTTTCTGCTCTGAGGAAATTAAGTTGTGGGTTTGAGACTCATGCCCAGTCATTTGAGAATGAAATTCACGTTGACACTAAGTGCCATACAGAGGAATTGCAGCCCGAGGGAAATATCCTGTTTTTGGATGAGATGTTAAACTTAGTTTCCATTTGACACCCTCTCCAGGCAGATATAAAAGATTCCATGACACTATTTGAGGAAGAGCAGGCAAGTTGTCCCCAGTATCCTTGCCAATATTTAACTCTTGACTAAAATCACAAAAGCAAATTATCCCATCATTACCTCATCGCTATTAGTGGGACCTTAGTGAGCACAGTCTGCCACAGATTCTACATTAAAACAATGATTCTGCTTCAAGAATACATAATAACCTGTAATACATTTAGGGACATCCTGAGATTATGAAAGGGCATTTTTCTTCTTTCTGAATCTCATGAACATAATTAGATTGTATCGTTTAACAAAGTTTACACATTATTTGAATCTTTCTGTTGGTTTCTGAGTTGATAATTTGCCAGATCTTGCTAAAAGGGAAAAGAATCCAAATTGGCTTTTCCCACCACTGAGTTAAGAAACGTAAAATTTTCTCTTCACTCTTTGTTTTTGGGGAGTGGGTCGTGGGGGTTGAGTAGAGGGTGGGACAGCTGAAACAGTGTGGAGCAGATGCAGGTGAGCATAGTTTCAACATGTTTCAGACTTCAATCTGTTGCTGTTCCCAGTGACTTGAATTTCAGCTATCTCTGCAGCCACACTCTCAGACATCTCAGCTGCGTTAGTTGCAATTACTGAAGATGCATTACTTCCTCCTGGAGGCAGAATTTAAATATAATGGTGAAACTTTAAACTACCATTGCTGCGGCTGGAGTGGTTACAGGGCAATAAAGTAT
Source organism: Stegostoma tigrinum (assembly GCF_030684315.1). Lineage (NCBI taxonomy): Eukaryota > Metazoa > Chordata > Chondrichthyes > Orectolobiformes > Stegostomatidae > Stegostoma > Stegostoma tigrinum. The sequence goes on from NC_081376.1 coordinate 16,237,142, forward strand.
CAGAAACTTGAGCCCTCTCAGATGGATCTTCTGTTCTTTATTCTGAGCCTAATTTTCTTTGAAAGCAGCAGAAAAAAGGGGGAGGCAAATGTTAGAAGTTTTGCATTTAAGTTCGGTCCTGCAGGTGTGTCGTTGCTGGAGGATGTGTCACTGACTGATATTACAGTTGAGAGACTCAGCTCAGCCACAGGGTAGATGTGACTCGACTCACCCTTTGGAACTGAAACTGGATCCCCTGTTTCTCAAATGGTTTGTCAACAGCACCTGGGACATTTCAATTGGAGAATGTTCCTGTGAACAAGTGATATTTAGAAACATTACTGTGGTCATAGGTGTAAGGGGAAAATGAAGAAAACCAAGGTTCTTTGGAATTGGAAAATATTTGTCATTTGTCTTTAGCAAGATTTGGTAACTCATAGTCATTTCATTGATTGTTGTTGCTAAAGCTTTTTCCCCATCAAGCTGACCTTTTAATTAATAGCTACAAAATTCATGTTGACCTCTCCAAAATTATAGGTAGCCCATTCTTTACAAATTTTTGTGTACATGCTGTATATTGTAACTGTATATGTGTTGCACACTTGCGTAAGGCGATTGGAGACTGTAGGGGTCCATGAAGAGAGATCATTAAAATGCCATGGACAAATTCACAAATAATAGCAAAAAAATCATTGACTGTAGCTTTGCTAGGACTCCTTGATCCAAATCAATTCAAATACCAATTCTTATTTATTTATGGGATGGGGCATTGTTGGCTGGGCCAGCATTTATTGCTTTTACCAAGTTGCCCTTGAGAATGTGCTGGTGAGCTGACTTCTTGAGTCCACAGAGGTACATTTACGGTAGTAGAGAAGTACTGTGCTATCAGGAAGGGAATTCCAGGATTTTGAACCAGTGACACTAAACGAAAGATGATATGTTTCCACGATAACAAAGTGTAGAGCTGGATGAGCACAGCAGGCCAAGCAGCATCTTAGGAGCACAAAAGCTGATGTTTCAGGCCTAGACCCTTCATCAGAAAAAAGAGTCTAGGCCCAAAACGTCAGCTTTTGTGCTCCTGAAACGCTGCTTGGCCCGCTGTGTTCATCCAGCTCTACACTTTGTTACCTCGGATTCTCCAGCATCTGCAGTTTCCATTGTCTGCGATATGTTTCCACGTCAGGATGTTGAGTGGCTTGAAGGAGAACTTGCAGGTGTTTGGTGTTCCCATGTATCTGCTTCCTTTGTCTTAGGTGGTGTTTCTTACAGGTTTAAGTTCTGTCTGCGGAGCCTTGGTAAATTTAATAGGGAATTTTGGATTTGATATACACTGCTGCTGTTATGGGTTGTTGGTACAAAAACCAAATGTTTGTGGATACTGTGACAATCAAGCAAGTTGCTTTGTCTTGAATGTTGTGGCTCTTGAGTATTGGTGGAGCTGCAGTCATTCAGGCTGGTACAATCCATCACATTCTTGACTCGAAGCTTGTAGGTGGTGGACAGTCCTGAGGGATTCAGGGGGTCACTTAATGACTGCAATTTTCTCAGAGCCTGACCTATTCTTATAGCCACAGTATTTATATGGTTGGTCCAGTTCAGTTTCTAGTCAATGGTAACCCCCAGGAAGTTGATAGTGGAGAATTCAGTGAGAGTGGACATTGAATCTCAGGAGGTGATAGTTAGATTCTATCTGAGTGGAGGTGGTCATTGCTTGATCCTTATGAGGCTCAAGTGTTGCTTGCCACTTATCAGCACAGATGTGGATATTGTCTGGGTCTGCTGCATTTGGCCATAGATTGTATCAATAAATGAGGAGTTGCAAATGGTGCTGATTATTGTGCAATCATCAGTGAACATTCCCACTTCTGACTTCATGATGGAGGGGAAGCTCATTGATGAAGCAGCAGAAGATGATTGAGCCATGGACACTGCCCTGAAAGACATCAGCAGTGATATCCTGGGGCTGAGATGACTGACCACCAACAAACACAACTGTCTTACTTTGAGCCGGCTATGACCCCAACCACCACCTCTTTTTAAAAAAAACCTTTCTTTGCTGAGCAAGTACTGCTTGATAGCACTATTGAAGATCCTTTTCCACCACTTTATTGGTGGTTGAGAGTAGACTGATGGGAGCAGTAAATAGCCATTTGTGATTTGCCTACTTTTGTGTACAGGGCATAACTGGGCAATTTTCCACATTGGTAGATGCCAGTGTTATAAGTGTACCGGAGATTGGCTGGAGCATGACAGATTCTGGACCACGGGTCTTCAACAGTATTGCTGGAATGATGTCACAGTCCAAAGCCTTTGCAGTATCCAGTGGCTTCAACTATTTGTTGAAAGCGGAGTCACAGATAAGTAGGACAGTGAAGAAGGCGTTTGGTATGCTTGCCTTTATTGGTCAATGCATTGAGTATAGGATGTGGGAGGTCATCTTGCAGCTGTACAGGATAGTGGTCAGGCCACTTTTGGAATGGTGTGTGCAATTCTGGTGTCCCTACTATAGGAAGCATGTTGAGAAACTTGGAAGAGCTCAGAAAAGATTTACAAGGATGTTGCCAGGATTGGAGGGTTTGAACAATAAGGAGAGACTGAATAGGCTGGGGCTATTTTCCCTGGAGTGTCAGGGATTGAGGGGTGACTTACTGGAAGTTTATAAAATCAGGAGGGGCATGGATAGAATGAATAGGCAAGGTCTTATCCCCCAGATTGGGGAGTCCAAAACTAGAGGGCATATATTTCAAGTAAAAGGGGAAAGAATTATAAGGGACTTAAGGGGCAACTTTTTCACAAAGAGGGTGGTGCATGTATAGAATGAGCTGCCAAGGGCAAGTACAATTAAAACATTTAAAAGGCATCTGGATGGGCAAATGAGTCGTAAGAGTTTACAGGGATTTGGGCCAAATACTGGCAAATGAGTCTAGACTAGTATAGGATATCAAGTTGGCATGGATGAGCTGACCGAAGGGTCCGTTTCCATGTTGTATGTCTCTATGCCTGTATGACTCTATTTCTTGATTTCATGTGGAATAAATCGAAGTGACTGAACATGAGTTGAATATCTCGTGGGCGATAATTCAAAGGGTTTATAGTCATTATGTGGCACGGTGGCTCAGTGATTAGCACTGCAGCATCACAGCACCAGGGACCCAGGTTCGATTCCAGCCTCGGGCGACTGTCTGTGTGGAGTTTGCACGTTCTTTCCGTGTCTGCGTGGGTTTCCTCCAGGTGCTCAGGTTTCCTCCCACAGTCCAAAGATGTGCAGGCTAGGTAGATTGGCCATGCTAAATTGCCCGTAGTGTACGGGGTGTGTGGGTTATAGGGGTTTAGGTGGGATGCTTCAAGTGGCGGTGTGGACTTGTTGGGCCAAAGGACCTGTTTCCATGCTGTAGGTAATATAGAACATAGAACAGAACAGGCCCTTCAGCCCACGATGTTGTGCCGACCATTGATCCTCATGTATGCACCCTCAAATTTCTGTGACCATATGCATGTCCAGCAGTCTCTTAAATGACCCCAATGACCTAAGCTAATCTAATGTAGCAGGAATTCAAAATCTTTGGTGGACCATGCCTCGTGATCAGTTCTGAACCTCACAGCTTGGGGAAGGAGATGATACTTGAGAGGGAGTCAAGCATAAATTTCTCAGATTGACGCCTGGAATAAATTAAGAAATTACAAAAATCAGAACTGACTTCCCTGGAATTTAGACGATTTCACTGTTTTGGAGATATTAAGGGGAACTGATAGGTACGTGTAAAGAAATTATTGAAGCTAGTGGGGGTGTATTGGATTAAAGGAGTTATAGAGTCATTGAATAATACAACATAGAAACAGGCCATTTAGCCCAAACTAGTTCTTCCTGCCCTTGGTGCCCATTCGGTTTGTTCCAATTGCCCACATTTGGTCCATATCCCTGTAAATTCTTCCCATTCATGTACCTGTTCAAATTTTTTTTAAAAATATTGCTATTGTACCTGTCCCATCACCCTTCTCTGTCAGCCCCTTCCATCTCCGCACCAGACTCTCATGGAGGAAGTTGTCCCTCGAGTCTTACTTAAATCTTGGTACTCTCACCTTAAACCTGTGCCCTCTAATTTTCAATTCCCTGTCCCTAGGAAAAAGACTATATGCATTCATCCTATCTCTCTGCCCTTCATGATTTTCTCTACCCCACTACAGTCACCCCTCATTCTCCTATGTTCCAAGGAATAAAGATCCTATCCTGGCCAACCTTTCCCTATTACTCAGGCCTACTGGTCCTGGCATCATCCTCGTAAATCTTCTTTGCACACTTACCAGTTTAACTATGTCTTTCCTATAACAGGATGACCAAAATTGTGCACAATACTCCAAGTGCGGCCTCACCATGACTTCTACAATTTTGACATAACGTGTCATACCTTGAGTGATGAAGGCCAGCATGCTAAGTGCCCTCTTCACCATCCTATCTACCTGTTACAATGCTTTCAACAAATATGTACTTGTACTCCTAGGTCCCACTGTTCCACAACACTCATCAGAACCTTACCGTTTACTGTATAAATCCTATATTGGCTTGACTTTCCAAAGCACAATACCTCACACTTATCTGTATTGATTTGCTTTTGACAATTCTCAACCCACTTTCCCATCTAATCAAGATCCCTCTGTAATTTTGGATAACCTTCCTCGCTATCAATGATACCTCCTAATTTTGTATTATCCGCAAACTTACTAATCATACCTTGTACATTCACATCAGATCATTTATGTAAATAAAAAATGGTCCCAGCACCAACCCCCGAGGCACACCATTAGTCACTGACCTCCAGTCTGAGAAACAGCCTTCAACCATCACTCTCTGTTTCCTACCATCGAATCAATTTTTAATCCAATTAACTAGCCTTCCCTGGATCCCATGTGACCTCACCTTCATGACTAGCCTGCCTTGCAGGACCTTGTCAAAGGTCTTACTAAAGTCCATATAGACAACATTTGTTGCCCTACCCTCATCTATCCTCTTGGTTACCTCTTCAGAAAACTCTAAAAGATTTGTCAGACATGACTTCCCATGCACATATCCACACTGACCATCCCTAATCAGACCTTGACTATCCAAATATTGGTTGATCCTGTCTCTCCGTATCGTCTCCAGTAACTTGCCTACCACTGATGCCAGGCTTGCTGGCCTGTAGCTCCTTGGCTTGTCTTTCCTACCTTTCTTAAACAATGGAACAACATTAGCAACCCCCCAGTCTACTGGAACTTCACCAGTGGTTAAAGATGAAGCAGAAATCTCTGCAAGGGCCTCTGCAATTTCTTCCCTAGCCTCACAGTGTCTGAAGGTGGACCTGATCAGGCCCAGGGTATTTATCCACCTTAATGTAGTTTAAGGCTGCAAGCCCCTCCTCTTTGGTAATGTATATGTGGTCTAAAGCATCCCCAGATTTTCCCTTTTGTCCAAAACACATTTTACCCTGTCTGTTTGTCTATCTGTATGTAAGGCAGAATTTGTAAGGGAATTTGAGTTTTAATTAGTATTATTGTTTGCTGATGGTTTATAATTGTTTACCTGTAGCTAGGTTCTAACTACTTGTAATAAACGATCATTTTAAAGTGTTCAACTTCTGTCACATCACCAGGAATAGTGGGGCTTGATTTCCAGTGCTACTTCAGTAAAATATTACAAAAACAAACTGCCGCTGTAACTTTAATAAAGTTAACTTTTTTTTCCTTTAAGCTCCCATCTCCTGAAACCAATAACACTTGCTTAACATTTTCATGGGAGAAGTTAGGTGTCTGCAAAGGAGTACAATAGCGCCTACATTGCGTAAACTGTAAATTCACTTACTTTGCAAAAACAACTACCTTCTTGCATCCAGTGTACAGTTTCATTTGAGTATTTCTAAGACCTGCACAGCAGTAAGGGTCTTCCAGTTGACAATATGCCTATGTAATAAAGTGGTTTACCCAGCTATTTTAGACGGAATCACCACTCTTTTTAGTGATTTCAGCATATTTCTATTGCCAGACCTGAAACAGATAGAACTCTTGAATCTCCTGACCTTACTTCACTCCATATTATTTTGAAAATCCTTGTAACATTTTAACCTATCCAATCCATTCCACACGCATTCATCACCGGGCTGAAGCCTCCTGTAATGTGTACAATTGCCTAGACTTGATTAATGTTACCATTTTCTCCTTCTGGAACTTCCACGTCATGCATAATCTCAGAAACCTGGTATTTCATTTGAGACGATTCATTGCATAATGGTTTTTCAAGTCGCATCTGAAACAGCTGTTGACTGTGCATTCCTAGGATTCATTCTTCTGTTATATTTCTCCAAATTCTGTCAACTATTGCCAGATATCTCTTCATGTGTTTGTATTGACACTTTCAACTTGTATCTTTGCGGACTTGCATTGTAATTGTCATTGAATCCTCCATTTTTTGTGTTATTGCTGAGTGCCCCATTTGATCCTGAAGCCACTAGATATTAATGTTTCAGAGATAGTAGGGACTACCAATGCTGAAGAATCTGAGACACCAAGGTGTAGAGCTGGATGAACGTAGCAGGCCAGGCAGCATCAGAGGAGCAGGAAAGCTGACGTTTTGGGTCTAGACCCCTATTCTAGAAATCTGTCCATATTTGGCACCATGGCTCAGTGCAACAGTCAGTGAATTAGGAATCTCCTAATAGAAGTTTCTCAATCTTGCATGTAGGCTGTTAAATTTTATTATATATTCTTACGTAGAATATGAAGCATGTTTCCAAAATATATCAAAGTCTGACCGTGCTCCATACACATTGAATATATCAGTAATCTAACAGGGACAGCATGGTATCGTGAGGCATGGATGCTGTGAGCATGCAATAGAAACTCAATGCGGGAGCATTAAAGGGAGCAAGTGAGCAGCCTGGAGATGAAGCCTGGTCTAAGCCGAGAGCTAAATGACTGTCCTGGTTGCTGCTTGCAGCAGTCTTTCAATGCTGGTTGCCGATGTGTTCTAGAATGCTGTTTGTGCTTCCTATATGTCTTACAAGTTGATCAGAGAGGTGTCATGAAGACCCTGAAGACTAAGCAAGGGTTGCATGGGGCTGGTGCCATGAGATGCTGATGTGTGGTGAGCAATATGGAAGCTGTCATAGCCATTAGCGAGCTGAAGCTGCCAGGTTGCCACTCTGACTTCCACGTTGAGAATTCTTGACACTGAGCTTGTTCACATGTTAGGTAAGGTAGGAAGAATAACATTAATGAGGTGTTTTGTGCCATTACAAGAGTATCATTATTAACTAGCTATAATCCCCTATAGTTAGAACTTGGACTGCCCAATGTGGGAACAAACCTTAGCACCTTCAGTTGCGTAGGAAGTTCAGTAAGTTACTGCTGAAGTCGTACAAGGCTTTGCTGGACTGCTTGTGTAACTCTGCCTCAAATCTCATCATAAGCTTCACATGCCCCTATCATATTACGCCCTTAGTTTCCAATCTTTAATTTTTGGTGATCATCCTCTGCTACAATGTCAGTTTAGATCCAAGCCAATCAGTAAGATAGAAAACGAGACCCATTTCTTTGCGGATAGTTTATTTAGAGCTCCATCTCTTCTCCCTTTATATATACTCAGTCAACTAATTACCCTGATCACTTATGTGCCTACGTGTCATATTCACACTGACCACATTGCAGTTCCTGCTGCTCACTTGGCACAAATTGGATCCTGAACTTACGACATTACAGTAGTGAGTACACTTCAAAAGTACTTGCACATCATTGCCTGTGATGTGCTTTGCAATGTCTCGTGCCTTTGAAAGGTATGATGTAATTGTATGTGTGTTTTCCACATATCCTTCCTATGGTTTATATGTGTTGTGATCTATTTCGTATAAGTATAAATTTTAGTGAATCTGCAATGTATTGCTGATTGTATTGGTTTGATATTCCAACACCTTTCAGGAACATTCAAAAGCATTTCAACCTATTTACAGCCTTTGCAAAGTCAGAGGAGGAGAAAAAGACAGACAAAAATTAACTGGTGGAAAACAGAGTAGAGGTTTGACAGATGAGAAATAAGAATAGGAGACCCTAGTCAATCCTTCAGATCTTTTCTGCCATTCAATACAGTCATGCCTCATCTGATTGTGTCCTTAACTCCATTTTCCTGTGTGCCCCCTGTAAGCCTTGATTCCCAATGTGGATCAAAGTCTATTTAATACATCCTTGAATATGACCTAACCTGAACTGCTCTCTGGGGAAGAGAATTCCTAAGATTAATGACCCTCCAAGACTAGAATTCCTTCCTTGTTTCTGTCTAACACATTATTTTGAAATTGTGCCCCTGGTTCTAGTTTTTCCCCACATGGGGAAATATTGTCTCAACATCATGTTAAGACATCCTCCCCCAAATCTTATATGGTAGAAGGTCTGGAAAGATTAACACTAGAATCACATAGTGCTCATCAAAGGATATTGCCAAGCCTGTGAAAATAAGCTTATGATCACAAAATGCCTACAACTTGTCTCTTGAGTATTCTAAATGGAGTTAATATGTTGCCAATATACAGCCCTGGATGGCAGGTTATTGTTAAAGTCTAGTTGCTCAAATGCAATGCAGTATGTTTGCTGTTGTCAATTTTTTCTCCCTAAAATAAAATCACCAAATGTATTAAATGAACTGCAAAACCAAGATTTGAAATTTGGCTATTTTTATCTAGTTCTTCATTCAAGCATGACTTTAGGATTCAACTGTATAAAGGATGTGGTATGACTCACAACTATCAAGTAGCCAATAGGACAAGGATTATGTTAACTGGGACAAGGTATATATTTAGAAAATTGATCATTTTATACCGCACTAATATTAGTGTTATGATTGCCATTGAACTTCTTAATGTGTCAGGTAAGATAGGAAGATGAACATTAATGAGGTGTTTTGTACCATTTCACAGGCATCATTATTAACAAGCTATAATCCCCAATAATTAGAACTCTCTCTGCCCAATGAGGGAACTAACCACACTGCCTTCAGTTGTGCAGGAAGTTCAGTGAGTTACTGCCAAAGTCATACAAGGCTTTGTTGGACTGCTTGTGTAATTCAGCCTCAAATCTCATCATAAGCTTCACATGCCCTGATTGGATTGCACCCTTAGTTTTTAGTCTTAAAGTTTTGCTGATCATCCTCTGCTACAATGTCAGTTTGGATTCAAGCTGGTCAGTAAGATAGCAAATGAGACGCATTTGTTTATGGATAGTTTATTTGGATCTCCATTTCTCCTCCCTTTATATATACTAATTATCCTAATCACTTGTGTGACTACTTCAGTTTTGACTATAATTTTTCTGACCGCTACCTCTGCAAAAATTAGGCTCACGAACCTGTTATTTCATTTTTTTTTAACACAAATGCTAGTTCTCAGGATATGAACGTTGCTGGTCAGTCCAGCATTTATTTTCCACCCTTGTTGCCCTTCAGAGATGGTGGTGGTAGTCATTTGTCTTGAACTGTTGTAGTCCATATGATTAAGATATTCTAATTGTGTTGCTGTGAGGCAGCATTTACCGCAGAGGCTGTGACAGCGTGGGAAAGCTGCACAATGAGAGAGTAGGAAGAGTTAACAATGCTTTCACAGGTTATGTATGATGTTCAAACTGGGACAAAAACCAGGATTTACCTCCTGGAATTTGAATCCAACATGTTAAATAAGTTGGCTGGTTTCTTACTTTATACTGTCACCCACCGTTAGAACACAATTGTAAAATAAGCTTGTAATGCTGGTTTGCGTGAGTTTGCAACTTGGATTAGACTGCCCTTTGTGTTCTATCTAGGAAAAGAGAGGTCATTAGAGTTCATGGGTTTATATTTTATGCTGCAAGGACATTTCTGTTAAGGTCAGACCACAGATGTCTGCATGAGGCAGCATTTACCACAGAGGCTGTGACAGTGTGAGAAAGCAGCACAATAAGAGAGGAGGAAGAGTAGCAGTGCTTTCACAGATTATGTGTGATGTACAAACTGGGACAAAGACCAAGTTTACTTCTTTCTATGCAACTGTGGAGTTGGGTCTCTTTACTGAAGTGGAAAGCTCTCCGACAGCAAACGGAAAGCCTGCTGGATTATTGCCACCAGTCCCCCCAGATTGAGTCAAATGGAGACCAGTGCGCCCCACACCATCCAAACTGATCTGGTTTCCCTGTTGGGAAAATAACCAGGTAATCTGGCCAGTGGCTTGAGTACCTGAACTGTTTGTTAACTGACCATCTAAGGGTCTTAATTGGTTGTTGGTCAAGAAAATGCCCATGAACCTTCCTGCCAGGAACTGGATAGCTGAGGTGGTGGGAGGGGGGCAGGTTTCTCTGGTGCCAACCATGCTATTTGCCCAGCAGGTTGCCTGACTGACACTTCTGTGTGGTGGAAATTCCCACCCTTAAGGAGAGACTCCGGTTTTCCTATTCTTTCTTTATAAAATCAACTGAAATAAGTGAAGAGTTGGTGGAAAAATGTTAATTTTGCACGTTATAGTGAGCCCCATTAATATGCAGGGCTTGAAATGAGAGCTTAAGAACATAAGTAGGAGCAGGTTTAGGCCAGTCAGCCCTCGAGCACACTCTGCTGTTCAGTGTGCCTATGGCTGGAGTTCTGTGTCAACACCATTTCCCTGCACTATCCCTGTATTCGTTGATACTTTAAATACGTAGAAATATATTAATCTTAGTCTTGAACAACTCAGCCGCTACAGCCCTCTGAGGCAGGGAATTCCAAAGATTCACCACTCTCTCTGAGTTGACTAATTCCTCCTCATCCCATTCCTAAATGGTCTACTCCTTATTCTGAGACTGAATGTTGCTCAAATATTGACCATACTCTTCCAAGAGTCCTTAGACACAACAGATAATTGGAGACTTGAAAATACTAAACCCTTATTCAAAAATGGTGGAATGATTATCCCAGCAATTGCAGATCAGTCAATTTAACTTCAGTGGCAGGAAAAAAATTTGAAACCATAATCAGGACAAAATTAATAGCTACTTAGACAAGTGTGGACTTATTAAAGAAAGCCAGTAAAGGTTTGTTCAAGGAAAATTGTGTGAATTTCTTGACTGAGTTTTTGTTGGCTGAGGGAAGAAGAAAACTTGATGAAGTTAATGCAGTTGATGTGGACTTATAAAAGATGTTTGATGAAGTGGCGTGTAATAAGATTGTCTGCGAATCTGAAGTCCATGGAATTTAAGGACATCCATAATATGTACAAAATTGGCTGAGTGAGAGGAACTAGAGAGAAGTGATGAGCGGTTGATTTTCAGGCTGGAAGAAGGTTAATAGTGGGGTTCCTCAGAGGGCAGTCCTGGGACCATGAATCCAATTTGTGTATGTCAACAACCTACACTTTGATCTACAAAGTGCAATTTCAAAATTTACAATTGGTGCAAAATGTGCAAATATTGGGAACCATTTGGAAGATGACGATAGATTTCAAGAGAATTTAGACATTTTTGGGGAATGGGCCAACACATGCCAAATGAAAATTTATTGCAGAGAAGGGAAAATTTGTAATCATCGTTGCAGCAAGGAAAGGAGGTAATATAGCATGGTATGGAAGCAGCATATGGGATCCTGGGCTTTATGAATAAGCAGTATATAGCACGTAGAAGCCAGGAAGTTATGGTGAACCTTTATTGGAAATTGGTTTAACCTCAACTGGATTATGTTGTATACTGGTCTCAGAAGGTTCATTTTTCATTGAACGCAGTAAACACCAACCACTGTGATGATGTCCTGAAGACTTAGTCAGAGTAAAGACAGAGCTTGTTCGAAATAAACCTGGACTAGTGTGCTGCTTAACAATCTGTCATAATGTAGCTCATATTCATGTAAACTGTCAATGGTTGGAAGTGATGCCATAAATGTGATATTCTTTAAGCAAGACCCTTCTGGTTATACCAGAAAAGAAGATATCTTAATGCAGCAGATCACATCAGGCTCGAAGAAACCTCTATGCCATTGTGGAAATGATAGGGTAGGTCCTGCCACAAAACAATAAGTGGGCTGACTAACAGTATTTCTACTGGTGATAACTGAGATAAGTTACAGTTTAAGCCTTCAAGATGCCAAAAAAGGGAAAAAGCATGCTGGGCACCCAGAAGACCTCAAGAGAAGTTGATACTGCTGACTGTTGACAATAACAAACTTCATGGCAACACTCAACACAGAAGAAAAAGTGTTTCAGGCCTGACAGAAGATGTGCAGGAACTGGAAAAATTTGCAGCTGCCCAGTAGAGGTACAGGCTAATCGCGATACAGTGGTTTGTGGAAGTGGCCCCAAGCCAGTATTGAGCCAGTGAGCTACCCTGACAGCAAAGATTGCATAATTAAAAGCCAAAAATACTTTGTACAAAAAGGGAAACTTTAAATGATGGAATATTATTGGTTGACAGGACAATATACTTAAAAAGCACAAGCTGCAGTTCTGATCAGGTGTGCAAATACCATGAGGCGCGGCTGAGAAACAGACATTAAGAAGGCCATGAGAGAAAGCTCATTTACTTTTAGTGCAGAGAGCTGGGGAAAAATGCTAATTAAGTCACTTAGAGGTGTTGTAGAAGTTGAGGAAGTGCATAATCTGTTCTAACGCAAATGTTTTAGTGAAAAAAGAAGGGCACAGGAGGTCATAACAAAGCTCCAAAAAGTGGAAATGTCTCCATTTCAGCCACAGTGGGTGGCAAAACCTCCCTTACAGCTATAATGCACAGGATATCTTAGCAGTATTACAGGAAAGCACATGGGAACTACCATTACTGCAGAATAAAATCTCTAAAGATAAAATACATCCAGTTGCCTGAATTAGTAAAGTCAAAGACAGGGGGAGATGTTAAACATAGAATTAAAAGAGTTTGTGGGTTAAGGGACTTCAGTAATGTGGCTAGATTTGCAGAAGCCAGGTCTATTTTCCTTGGAGAAGGGAAGATCTAATTGACAGCTTCAAAATTATGAAGGCTCTGGACAGAGCAAATGAGGGAGCTGTTGTTCTCATTGGTAGAATGGTTTAAAGTGATTCGGAAAAGAAGCAATTTGTCATGCCAAATAGCTTCTTTAAGAATGTGGCCTTGGGTTAATGGTGCCAGCACTGACTCTGCAGCAGCCTGTCATTACTAGGACAGCATAGATTCAGCATTCACATCTCTGGCCTGGGGACTGAAACCACAGCCCTGAAAGTGTGAGTGCTACCATTGAACAATGGCTTAAAAGTCATGAAAAAATGGACTATGTTTGGAAGACTCATTTGATAAAATGTACTGCCCGGTTATCATATTCATCATCAATCAATAATGTCGTTTTGAGGTTTTGCTGGATTGGGAGCTGTTGTCAATAAATGAGCAAAGGGGTGATGAGTAAGTAGATATTAGTGTGATTCAGGGAAGTTGTCAGCAATTTTAGATGACCAGATTTTGCAGAGTGTGCAGGGTAAGAGGTTGGCCTGGTGAAAATTAGAATATTCACCCCACCCATGTGTCATTGGCCAATAAGGCAGGCAACCAAGATTTCTAGTGAGTCAATAGGAAGTCTTCAAAAGCAATTTAGCTTGACTCAGGTCATCAGTTTTCCTTCCACACTTGGTCTCTGTTCCAGCAACACTGTTAGGGCTGGGAGCTTTTCCCATGTAAGAGTTGTGCCAGTCTTCAGTGCAACACATTGGATGACTGCCATCTTGAGTAACAGAATTGTATTCAGCTCTTCTGACTAATTTCAAAATTCTTCACAGACTGTAGTAAATAATCAAGTGGACCAGATTTGGCCTTGGGTGGGGTGGGCTGGGCTGGGTTGGGGAAGGGGCACAGGCAATGAGGGAAGTGGATTATGCTCTCCTGGCTTGTACATTATAGAAGAACAAAACTCCAGATCTTTAACACATACCTTGAAGCCTGTGTTATCCAGATTCCTACTGTTTAGTATTGAATTCTTGTAGTGCAAAGTACTTTATTGTCATCTGTTAAAGATGGAGGCCAGATACTTTCAAAATTTATTGAACCCACTGTCATCTGGAGATGGTTTCACGGAAACAGATTGTGACTTTATGGGCAGGATGGGGCATGTTGAAGGAAATGTCACACATTTGTTTTCAATAGTTTTGAAGGCAGCTGGAGACTTAACCCAGAATGATGACTGTAATTATCAATTACCATACAAGTTTTTTTTTATTTATATCTAATTACAGACTATATAGTAAAACCAACATAAAAGTTTCCCTTAAAAATACACATATAGAACTGAAATAAACCCTGTTGTTAGAGGGAAAAAGTACCAATAGCTGTCGCATAAACCAACAGCCGTTTGATTTTAATCAAGTTTATGTCTGGCTTGTCATGAGAAATATATTTTAAAAATCTGTTCAGTTTTTTTTTAATTAACTAGGTTTTAGTTGAAATGTATGACTATAAATAGGTACTTTTCATGAAAATTGTAAGAGACTAATGGCTTGTTTCTATCTTCATATTGTAACTGGTGTGAACCTGTTTAACTGGGTCCCCATACAGACCCTTTCATTTAATTTAATCTCTCCCAGCCTGGTTGATGGACTGATGTTCCTCTTCGTTTATTGATTATATGAATTGTGTGTATACCCACTGTACAAGGTGTCTATCAATTACATTTTGAGCAGAGCCAGTGATGGACTTATGTTGTGGAATAGGCACATGATCAAAGACCTGTATGCTGAGTTTTTTTTTGCTGGAGTATCTGGGGTGTTGTACTTAAAGCACAGCCACTGGATTTAAAAAAAAGGAAAAGTTTGAATTTGTTTACATCCTTTCATAATCTCACAGCACTCCAAACTGCTGTACAATCAAATAAATCTCTTTAAAGTGTGGTCACTGTTGTGATGTAAGAAAATGTGGCAGCCAAATTATGTGAAGCAACACCTCACAAATAGCAATGTGGTAATGTATAGATATTTTTTCATGTCATGATCATTGTACGACAGCTACTGGCCATGATAAACAGCCATGCTTTTCTTCAGAATAATGCCATCAGATTGTTTATGCCCAACTGAAGGGGAAGGTAAGGTTTTGGTTCAAGTTTTAATGAAAAAGACAGTGCCTGATAGCCCTTCAGCACAGCACTGGAAAATCAGCTTGGAGCTTGTGCTCACGATTCAGTTCCCACAGTCTCTACCCATAAGACAATCATGCCATTCCCAGGCATTAATCATTTTATGGCAAGTATATTCTTCCTCATATAAGGAGACTGAAACTACTGACAATACTTCAAGTGAGGTTTCGCCAAAGCACTTTACAACTGCAGCAGCACATCCTCTCAACTGAAGTCCGCTTTACAATCCGGACCAACATATTATTTGCCTTCCTAATTGCTTGCTGCACCTTTATACTATATTTTAGTGATTCACATAAAAGGACATCTAGATTCCTTTTGACACCTGTACTTCTAGCATGATATCCTATAAGAAATATTTTACCTTAGTGTTATTCTCAGAAAAGTGAATAACTTCACATTTGTTCACAATGTACTCCAATTGCCTTGATCTAGCATTTGGCTTAGCTGGCCTAAGTCCTTTTGAAGCCTCCTTGCACCTTCCTTGTAACTTACATTCTCACCCAATTTGATGTCATCATCAAATTTCAAAATATTACAACTTTTCCACAAATCCAAATTATGTATATGGATTGTGAACAGTTGTGGACCTAGCACTGACACAATGGCATCGTACTAGCAGCAGGCTGCCATCCTAAGAAAGATCTGTTTATTCCTACTCTCTGCTTTCAACTCTTATTCTATACTGTTATATTCCCCCATTCCTGTATGCACCATTTTTATTTGCTGGATTACAAATTTAAAATTGCTCGATTCCCAGTTGACTCCTTGGCATTCTGTTCCAGAAATTTGTCCTGAACGCACCAAGAAATTCCATCCTCAACACCATTAGTGCTGATTGGTCAATCTATTTAGAAGTAATTTTAAGCTACCTGTTATTACTGTATCATCTACACTAAATGTGCATCTCATTTCTACTTTATAGCATGCTCAACATTAGTGCTTCCGTTTGATATTTTACCAATGTTTGCTTCCCCTCACTATTTCTTACCTCCCCCAAGACTGACTCTATGTCTTGATCCTTCGATTAGTCATCTTCTCTTACTAATGTACTCCTGTCACCCGTTATTAGAAGTGCTACCCTACCTCATTTTCTTTATTTTGTCTATCCCTCCTAAATATACAGTATCCTTGGATATTTGGTTCCTAATCGTGGTCACCCTGTGGCCTTGCATCTGAAATGACAGTTAAGTCATGTCTGTGCGTTCAAATCATCAAGCTTTTGTGAATACTACATGCATTTCAGATGGAAATGTTTTAATTCGGGTTTTTAACACTATTGTCATTTTGATGCTATTAGATGCTTGCTATTGGTTTGCTCATCATCTGTTTTGCTTACTACTTTTCTACTTCCTTTTACTAGACTTGTTACCTTTCAATCTGAGCTCTCTCTTAGGCTCTTATCGCCTGCCAATCTAGTTTGTGCTCGCCCCAACAGCATTAGCAAGTCTGCCTGTAAGGATGCTAGTGCAGGTCCTTCCAAGGTGCAACCCATCAATCTTGTACAGGCCTTGCCTGCCCAGAACTGGTTCCAATTCCTCAAATCTGGCACCCTCCCTCTTATGCCCATTCTCCAGCCACGAGTTCAACCACCCAGTTCTCTCATGTGTGTGGTCATTAGCAAGTGGAAGTAGTCCTGAAATTACTGCATTGGAGGTCCTGCTTTTCAAACACCTACCTAGTTCCTTGAAATCTGCTTAGTGGATGTCATCCATCTTCCTGGCTGATTCATTGGTACCAACACAGCACATATCATCGAGTTGTTCGCTCTCCCTCATATTAATGTTCTGCTGCTATTCAGTGACATCCTTGACCTTTGCCCCAGGAGTGAACGGGCAAATCTGGGCTCAAGTCTGTTGCCACAGAAATACTTCTCTGTTTCCCTAAATGTAGAATGACCATGGATACCCAGTTCCCAATTCCACCACCCTCTAGAAATTTCTGAAGAAACTCACCAGGTTTGTTTTCCCAACAAAAGAAGCCCCTATCAGTACTACTGTAAAACAAAGAACTCCAGATGCTGCAGATCTGAAAATAACATAAACAGGAATTGCTGGAAGGATCTCAGCAGACTTGGCAGCATTCGAGGAGAGAGAAATGGTTAGCATTTCAAGCTCAGTGACCACCCTCTTCCAGGAAAAAAATAAATATATCATCTATCAAGCAAGTTTTCATTTTGTGATTTGATGTGTCCAGTATTACCATCAGCTGGGGTCATAACAGACATACTAAAGTATAGTATTACCCTTAGTGAGTACAGCATTGTCTGTTTATAATAAATGTGAAGTAATAATTTATGTCCAATTATAACATGCATCAAATCCACAAGCATGGAACTCTGAACTTCTGTGTCAGATAGGATTTTTTCCAGAATTTTTTGACTTGACAAGCATGTTCCCAGTGGGAAGCCCCGCCCCACCAGGAAGAGACAATATTGATTGTTTTATATCCCTTTAAATGATAAGTGAAGGTTCTTTCCAAGAGAACTCTTTCATAAGATTAGAATAACAGCCTCGACTTGTTTTGCTTTTTATTTAGTTTAAATTCAGATCCTAGTTTGAAATAACTGTGTAGTGTCTCAATGTAATTTAACATTCCCACAACGTTTCAGTATTGACAACTTATCCTGAAGGTGGATTAAGTTTAGACATGGTGGACGCAAACTGTGATAGCCATGCAAGTAATTTACAGGCATAAAATAGATACTTAACATACATAAAATAGATAATGATATGCCAGGAGGTTATTGCATGATGAATGTGTCCAACCTGCACTGCTGTCTTGGTAAAGGCTGCTGCATTGGCATTCAAAACTGCTGCAGTAAGTAAGCGATCTTCTATCTATCGGTTTAAAGTGCTTGACAGCCAAATGAGTGGCCTTTAAAAAACATGACTAAAGATTACTCCTGGGAAGGAATACTTAATGCTTTAAATTTGTTGTGGAGCCGAGAGGAGTGCTTTTCCTGGTTCCATGTATGAATTTCCTGCTGGCCTGGGGATGTTTTACTATGGCAATATAAGTTGTTGATCGATTTAGTCTGAGAAATTATCATATGTTGCGGCATGGCACAGTGGCTCTGTGGTTAGCATTGGGTCTGAACATAATGTAATAACTCACCATTTTATTGAAAACTTTAGCCCATTTGTGTTGGATGAGTTCATACATCCACTGAAGCAGTGGACAGCGCAAAATCATTTTTACCTTCTGGAACACTGGTTCATTAACATTACAGTATTCTAGTCTGGCCTTTTGTATTGATAGTAAATATTTCAACAATCCAATCAACTTCCCTGGACTGATCTATCCCCTCCCTACCTCCCCACCTATACTCTCCTCTCCACCTATCTTCTTTTCTCTCCATCTTCGGTCTGCCTCCCCCTCTCTCCCTATTTATTCCAGAACCCTCTCCCCATCCCCCTCTCTGATGAAGGGTCTAGGCCCGAAACGTCAGCTTTTGTGCTCCTGAGATGCTGCTTGGCCTGCTGTGTTCATTCAGCTTCACACTTTGTTCATTCAGCTTCACACTTTGTTATCTTGAACTTTGGAGCATCTACTTTTAGTGTCAAGAACTGGATTTTCCACTCTACATAACATTGTCAAAATCCAGCAATCCTTTCAAAGGTGGAGAGTCAACGGATAAGAGCAGTTGACCCAAATCATGTGTTCCATAAAGAAGTTGTAATATTGGTGTTCTAAATACATACAAATAGAATACACTTGTTAGCGTTTCATTTTCATTTGCAGGAGATTCAGCTAATATTGAAAAGCAATCAAATTCATACAAATTGTAATATTTCTTCTTCAGAAAATTGATTTACTTCAGTAGGACTTGCGTAAGTATAGTGTGTGTTAACAGAGTGCACAGTACTACCAGGGGTAAGTATTCAGTAATCTTGGCAGCTACTTTATCATCTTCTGTTGTGTGTTTCCTCCTAAATTCTTCTCTGTAAAGTCCAGCTGCAATGTTTATGTGATTTTGGGAGACTAATTAGAGCAATTTCTAATTAGAACAAATTGTAAATTTGCAAACTTTTAAAGGTAATTTTATGGCCCTGCATATTTGTTAGAAAACACCCAGTGGCTCTCCTTTCATTCAAAACATCTGGGGCTGGCAACAGGCAGTAAATCTGAACACCCGTTCCTTTCACCACTGATTTAACTGACTCCTTCCCTCAACTGAAGAGGGTTGGAGTTTGCTGAAGAAGATATATTCTGGTAGTAGGAACCCAAAATGAAAGTGCCAGTCCCAGAAGGAAAATCCTGTGAAACTGGTGAATGACACTAACTGATCCAACTCATCTTGTATATTTCAAAATGGAAATCCTGTATAACCATTATATACATTTTCAAGTATTATGCTTCTATTGGTTTTCCAACGTGCTCTGGTTAATATCCTAGTTAATTGTATGTGAACTGACACTGAAACTCATTTGGAGACTACCAGGTGAGTGTTACCGTTTAATTTTTGCCCATGGTGTGCATTTTTGAGCATTTTGTCATTAACAGAATCATAGAATCTTGCAGCACAGGAGATGGCCATTTGAGATTTTGTCCAGTAACTGTGATCTGGAGCAGCTTTATTAGTTCTTTGGTCCAGTTAACTCTGTTTCCCATTCTCTACCTGAAAATATAATCAATCTAATTCTACCTTTTTGTCAACCTGGCTTCCTAATTTAATGTACTCTTACTGGCTGACCTGGGAGAGAGGCTACTCAATTCCAATTCCAATTCTAGATAAAAGATAGTGGTCTGTACTTCAAGCTTATGTTGAGTATTATTGGGACTTGGTAGAAGGCTGAGGACTGTTCAGAGTAAGAGTGGATGGGAGAATTAACATGAAAGAGAATTAGAAGTTCAGGATCACACTTATGGACTAACAGGAGGTATTTTACAATTGGCCTCTCAATGTCTTAGGGAATCATAGTGGACATCCACCCTCTGGGCCAACACATGTAAGCTAACATTGTTTTGCATGGTTGGTATTCCCAAAGTCTGCACAAAAATAACTGACAGGAAAAATGGTAAGAGATAATAAGAACTGCCAATGCTGGAGTCAGAGATAACACAGTGTAGAACTGGAGGATCACAGCAGGCCAGGCAGCATCAGAGGAGCAGGAAAGTTTACGTTTCGGGTCGTGTCCCTTCTTCAGAAATGGGGGAGGCAGAAAGGAGCTCGGAAATAAATAGAGAGAGGAGGGGTAGGGCTGGGGAAGGTAGGTGGAATGATGATAGGTGAGTGCAAGTAAGTACTGGTGGGGATTGATCAGTACGGTGGGAGGAGCGGATAGGTGGGAGAGAAGATGGACAGGTTGTGTCAGGTCAAGAAGGCAGGGATGAGAGGGAGGGTTGGTCATGGGTTGAGGTTGGGGATGGGAGGATTTTGAAACTGATCAAGTCCACATTGCGGCCATTGGGTTGTAGGCACCCGAGACAGAAGATGAAGTGCTGCTGTTCCATTTCTGGGTGACGTCATTGTGAAACTGGAGGAGGCCAAGTATGGACATGTCATCCACGGAGTGGGAGGGGGAGGGAGAGGTGAAATGGTTCACGACTGGCGGTTGTTGTCGTTTATTGCAAACAGCGTGCAGGTGCTCTGCAAAACGGTTTTCGAGCCTCGCTTGGACTCACCGATGTAGAGGAGGCAACATGGGGAGCATCAGATGCAGTAGACCAAGTTGATGGATGTGCAGGTGAACCCCTGCCAAAATAAAAAGTTTGTTTTGTGTCTTGAATGGAGTTGAGGGGGAAAGTGTAGGGTCAGGTGTAGCTGTCCCTGCTGTTGCAAGGAAAGGTGCTTGGGGGAGGTGAGACTCGTGGGGAATGTGGAGTGGACGAGGGAGTCACGGAGAGAGTGGTCCCTCCGGAAAGCTGATAGGGATGGGGAGGGAAATATCTCTATGGTTGTGGGGTCAGATTGTAGGTGGCGGAAGTGGCGGTGAATGATCTGTTGGATGTGGAAGTTGGCGGGTGATATGTGAGGATAAGGGGGATGCTGTCTTTGTTTTTGTTGGGGGAGGGGATGTGAGGGCAGAAGTGCAGGAAATGCAAGAGATGTGGTCGAGAGCATTTTCAACCACTGAGCGAGGGATGTTGCAGTCCTTGAAATGAGAGGACATCTGGGATGTTCAGGAGTGGAATGCCCCATTTTAGGAGCAGACGCGGTAAAGGTGGAGGAATTGGGAGTAGGCGATCGCATTCTTGCAGGAGGGTGGGTGAGTGGAGGTGTAGTCCAGGTAACTGTGGGATTCGATGGGCTTGAAAAGGAAAACTTTGAATTCTTAGTTAATGTAAGAATATCACATTAGTACAACGCTGCAGAAATTTCCCATGCTGTTCACACATTCTCCATTCCTTCAAACAGTCTCTTCAGGCTAAAGAGGTCAAATCCAAGTCAGTGGGCCCAATTGCTATGATCCATTTAATTTGATTCTGTAAATAGGTTATCATCATTAACATGCGTTGTAGCTGGCCCAGAGGATCCAGGTACAGATTGGAGTGGGAAAGGTGGGTAATTCCTCATCGACAAATCTCCTTCCTCCCACATCTGAGGGCTGTTGAAGAAATATAGTTGCTTTTCACATGATGATACAAAATTCTCCAAATTCACAAAATATCGCTGTTAGTCAAAGCTACTGGGTGTGACCAGAGAACGATTTTCAGAAACATTACATATTTAGCCTAATTATATTCTTATCAAATGTACATTTAAAAATATATCTTGAGGTAGTGGAGACGCTGAGATCAGTTCCTTGCTGCAGGTCTGTAATTTATCTCTTAATAACTAAAAGCCCTGCTGCTTCAGGGTTGACAGTATATTACCACTTCAAGCAATCTCCCATCTTTTGCACCATTGTTGTGCATACGATCTTTCACTGTCATCTAGTCTATGAAGATAGTTTACCAGGGAGAGAGATTAAAATCATTGTCCCTTTGTACTTTAAAACTGTGGAATTAGATTCTGATAACAGGATGAAATAAAGCTTATAAAGCCACCTCAACAGCCCCAGTTTTTGCTCCTGTGCTGGGAGTGCAGAAACAGGCCATTTCTCTGGAAGATCGTAAATTGACAAAGTTACATTGGGAACTGTCTAATCAAAAAATATGAGGAACTGTTCTTCATTTGGAACATCATTGAAGAGTGTAGGAGGACAATGACAGAAAAGTCAGAGTCGAATGGAGAATATAGAAAGTTGCACCATAATTAGTGACTAAATGAAGATGTAGCACAAAGTGACCAGTAGCAGGAATAAAGTGCCTTGTAAGGTCAGATTTTCATTTCCGGACAGCAGGGTTCACTGGGAGGTGTGCATAGTGATTCCAGAAAAATAGCAGAGGTTTCTGGCTGTGAATGCGTGCTGGGCCTGAGACCTGCCTCTGTGCACTAGCTCCATACTGCTGCTTTTATAAAAAGAATTAAATGAAAAAACACTCTCCAATGCTCACACCTTACACATCTTCATCTTGCAAGCACTATCCATGCCCCATCCATGACACTCATTCTTTTCGTGCTCCTGTGTCCCACTGTCTGTCTCTATCATCTCAAATTCTCATGATGCACACCATTTTAGCCCATCATATCCTACATGCTAATCTTTGCTCTATGAGCCTGGCTTTTTATGACCCTAATGTCAATGTCATGCCAACTCATGCCAATTCCTGGTTCCAACTGGTACTCTTTGCTGTTCCTCTTTATGGAAACTAACGTAGGATCCACCATTTGCAAGCTCCAGAAGCCATGCTGATGTAAAGTAGTGCTGATTGATCTTGTCACTTTAAAAAATAATCTAATTGATTAAGAAATCACCTAATACATTTAAATTTCTTCAACCAGTCTAATGAACCAAATTCTATATAGTCAAAGTTGTTTTATAACTTTGGCAGTTTTGATAGACCCAATGAGTTTATGCACTTTTAGTCAATTCCTTGTCTATGTTTTGCAACCCCAAAGGGCACTTGTGCCTCCTGATAAGGGCATCTTACTCCCCCTCTCCTAAGGATTCCTGACCACTAGAACTGGCGACCGACATTACCATCATGTCTTGGGATTAAATCCACTGGAATACCCTGGCTAAAAGCAAATTGACTGAAACAAACGTGGTCTGACTTGGCCTGCTCTGCACATTCAGAGTTTCAACCAGCAGGAATACCTCAACGGAGTGGAGGAAACTGACTATTTAAATGACCACCATCTCCGTAAACTAACTGTGGCTAAAGCTAGAATTGTCCGTAAATTACAGCCACTGAAAATTAGAATGACATTTTCCAGACTTGCAATTTTTGGAGATTTCTGCAATTGTTGCTGCAGTGTGGTTTAAATCTGGAACAATGTCTTTGGAGGTGGTGATTGTCTATTTCAGTTTGTTATAAAGAATCATTCTCCCCTATTTTATCAAAGATAATGGGAACTGCAGATGCTGGAGAATTCCAAGATAATAAAATGTGAGGCTGGATGAACACAGCAGGCCAAGCAGCATCTCAGGAGCACAAAAGCTGACGTTTCGGGCCTAGACCCTTCATCAGAGAGGGGGATGGGGAGAGGGAACTGGAATAAATAGGGAGAGAGGGGGAGGCGGACCGAAGATGGAGAGTAAAGAAGATAGGTAGAGAGAGTGTAGGTGGGGAGGTAGGGAGGGGATAGGTCAGTCCAGGGAAGACGGACAGGTCAAGGAGGTGGGATGGGGTTAGTAGGTAGCTGGGGGTGTTTCCTTTCAAAGTTCTTCCTACCAAAGTGCATCACCTCGCACTTCTCTGCATTGAATCTCATGTCATCTATTCACCTATCCTACCAGCTTTTCCATGTCCCTGTGGAGTTCCACTCTGTCCTCCTCACAGTTTAGCTTTATTCCAAGTTTTGTGTCATCTGCAAACTTTGAAATTGTCCTCGGCTCGTGAAAATCCAAAATATCTATAAATATCAGAACTAACAAGGATCTGAATATTAATTCCTGGGGACATCCAATACAACCCTTACTCCAGCCCAAAAAGTATTCATTGACCATTACTCTCTGTTTCTTATCACTGAGCCAATTTTATATCCACGTAGTTGCTGTCCCTTCAATACCATGATCTGTGACTTTCTTCATGGCCTTCTGGAAATCTGTGCATTCCTGCAGAAGGCCATTCAGCTCATTGTATTTGGGCTACCTCTTATGAATAGCTATCTAATTAGTCTCGTTCACCTGCTGTTTCTTCACAGCTTGCAGATTTTTTTTTCGTTTTCATGGACAGATTTAATTCCTTTTTAAAAGTAATGAATAAACCTGTTTCCATGATCCTCTCAGGCAGGGTATTTCATATATAACAATTAAAAACTAACATTTAACAAACTATTCTCCTACGTTCTGTCTGGTTCTCATGGTAGTTACCTTAAATCTGCATCCTGTGGATCCTCTACGGCTGGTCGGAACCATTTCTCCGTTTTTCACCTGTCAAAATTTTGAACACCTTAAAATAGGACCTTGTGTCAACTCAGAATGTTGCCAACCGACTACATTGTCAACATGGCCTGTTCTGTTAAGTATTTTTGAAATGGTTTAACAATGGGGAAAGCTTCAAAAGCAATTCTTTTCTAGCTGGCTACCAGAATTCTGTGATCAACGACGGTTGTTATTCAAGGCTTAGAGAGTTTAATTACAGCATGCATAAATTTGTCTTGTATTCCCTTGACTGTTGAAGATTTAGAGATGACCTGATTGAGATGTTTTACGTTTTTAAAGGATTTGATTCACAGAGGAATGAAAGCTGGATATATTCTTAAAATTAGACCCAAGCAATTTCGGAGCAGTAGAAATCTGGAACTCTCTGTTCCAGAGGTGGATGCTGAAGGTTAAATGAAGCTTTCAAGGCTGAGATTACGAATATTTTATTTAGTGATGGAGTCACAGGACAATGAGCTATCTGAGGTAGGTACATGGAGTTGAGCATAGTGTCAGTTTTGTTCTGATTGAATTCTACAGTGTTGAGGGGCTGAACCTTTACTCATGTTCTTGCGTTTGAAGAGCAAGTTAGTGTTTCAGTAATCATATTTCTCCTTTGATAATATATCCTTATTGTTTACAATGACAGAAAAAAGCTTTTTGATGGCTTTGACCTAATAATTTCTCATCATCTTCCAGCAAATATCTTATTTGATCACAGCTAGGGACAATGGATATGATTTGGATGTCAAGTACTACCCTATGTAAACAAGACTATCACTTATAGTTAACTTTAATCCTGAAACTCTGCCAAACAAGCTCTTAGTAACTGATCAGGGCTTTTGTTAATAACCGTATAACTGATGCACTTGCCTGAGATTTTTTGAGACAACGCTTGTCTTCCCATCATCACTGAGTGTAATAGTCGGTTTGGAAGTCATGCATTCATTCATGATATTATGACAGCACTGTTAATCAGTGAGGCAAAAGACGTAGCCCATTGAAAATCCGATCATAATAAAGGTTGTTGCAACAGATGACAGGCTGGACGAGCAGATTGTTTCTTTTTGCTTATCATGGCGCTGATCCAAAAAAATGTTCCTCATCTGCAATTCCCTTCTGTCTACCTTTGAAGATTACATTTTCATAGTTTGTCCACTCTGTCCAGTACATTTGTGCAGAGTTTACTACATGATCTCCTGTCTGTACACTGCCCCAAATTGGTGTCATTGGTCATCTTGACATGTCCATCCTCACAGTACATCATCTTCCTACAGCGATTGGAAAGTCAATAACATTTTATTTCCCTGATTGGCAAATCCTGACTGTCAAATAAAGCAGCTATTTCCCTCCATCTCCAATATTGTTGTAACTACTGCTTAAAAGTCTTCCCAGCATATTTTTTTTAAAAAAAGAACAGCTTTGAATTGTAACTGTGCTTTGCTCCAGGGCTCCTTAAAAATTAACAGTATTCCAGTGTTTTGTTTTGGCTTTAATTCCTGGAAATCCCAGAAAAATGGGCATCTCTAAATCTGAACCAGTAATAAAGTAGATGGACCACGTATCTTAAGGCAGCAATTTCATATGATTGACTTTTTTCAGTTGTGTGTCAACATTTAAATACAGGCAATACTGCTATCACTAACCTCAGCACTGGGGCTCTTGTTTTTGCAATCTCCACTGTCTCACTGGTAAACTTTTGATCTCAGGAACCTCAAACCCCAAAGATACCCATTTCAGTCTCCAGAATTTTGTTTCCAGCCTCAATCTCTAAATACGTAAGGTCTCAACTCTATACCTGGGCATTGGTGAAATATTTCCAATTCAGGCAACAGCTTGCTAAAACTTTCTAGAATCAATTGACGTACTGTTACGAGCGTGGAAAGAAACTTCAGCCCGGTTTTTCATTAAATTCCATCAAAATCCATGTTGTTTGGAGGACAGTTTCATAAATATGAACAATAAGAACATGCTTACAATTTCAGTTTTTTTTCTGAGCTGTGAATATCCCTACCTGTAGTTGACATCTGACCCATTGCTCCAAGCTCCAAACTTGATGTTCCATGCATCTGTTTACTTCAGTTTTCTTTAACTTCGCTTTGGTGTTTCTGTATTATTTTGTTTTTAAACCTACATTCTTTTCTCTTTCTTTCTCTAATATCTGATTCTTTGTTTTTCACATTCGTCTACTTCTATATTTCCCCCACCTTGTTCGATGCTTGAGGGGATGAAGGACACAAAACCAATACAGAAATCCCGAATTTGATCACTAAGCATTAGTCTTGTGCAACAGAAACAAAATCATTATTGAGCTTTCTCCATGGAATATTTACCCATGTATCATTGACCTCCTTTGTGGAATTGATTGAGCCATGACAAGGCCGTCATTGTGTGCTTCAGAGGAGACAGGTTTGATGTGGCTGCCTTGTGCTTTGCTTTTTAATCTTGTCTGTCCATTTATTTCCCACTATCTCATGTCTTCTCCTGATTGCAGTCATATGTTTGAATCAAATCCAACAGGCAGGGGGTCATCTTTCCAATATCTTGCTTTAGAGGCAGCTCTTCCTGTTTGGGTATAATAATTGGCATTTTACTAATCAACTATAGAGCTCACAAATTTAAACCAAACATGATCTTCTCTGGCAGTAATGGCTGCGTACTTTCAGTGAGGGTTATTGCTTGACAATTTAGAAGGAATCAGGTTGACTCTTCCACACCAATTAAATATACAGCTTATTTGCCTTTCTGCCTTTTTGTGCAGTTCTATTTTTATTTTTCTACCATACCTCGATGCCTGCCAAATTAATTGTTTATCTTCCGTTAGAAGATACACAAGATTGTGCATGTGAATCATATATGGCCAATGTAAAACTTAAATCTTTCTCATCAATTCCCATAGAGAAATTTTTGGCCAGCATTACACATCTGTCTTGGACTGTTCTCAATGTTCCCCTGCTTGGACTGACAGACTCCTGCAGCCAATCTTTCAGGAAATTCCAAGCTTGAATCTTCCCAGTCGGTGACACAGCTTTGCAAAGCACCAACCTTAGTGGCAGCCATGCACTTACTTTTCTCATTCCTTTCTTCCTTCAATTTCTTAATTGCTTCTTGCAGTTTTTTCTGTTCTTTCTATAGAGCACACGAATGCTTCCTTACTAATGTGAATCCATGTTTATGAGCAACGTGATGTGCTACAAGATGTGCACAAGTTGCAAAGGAATTGATGTGAGTTGTTACAAAATTAATCACTGCTCATTACTGTTTGCTTACTGATAGTTGTCAGAGAGAAAATATGAGGAATAATTTTGGATTTTATTAGTTGCAAAAAAAGTGCCTCTGTTTATTCCTCTGAGTTCCATAAATGCATGTTATTTTGTTTTGCACTTCATAAAAACTCTATTGAAACAAGCATGTTCATTTGATTGAACAAGGTTTGCCTGTGTTTTGGATTCCCAAGTTGTACCCCAGGGAAGTTATTTTGTAGCTGCACAGCTCTTGAGAGACAGCTAGGGCAGAGCAGCGTTCATGCAATATTTCCAAATGCCATTGCTTCATCATCTCGACTTTACTTCATACCATTCTCAGAGGTGATGAGGGTTTCTGAAAATATTAAGGGTTGTTTGTGTAGTAAATTGTGGCACACTCAGTCTTGCTCCCAGCGCACTGGAGTGTGTAATGCAAATTAATAATGGAACTCAACATTAATGCTATTGATCTGAGGTGACTTTCCACACAATTAGATGCAGCCATTCCATTTAATCTTGTTAAATAATATGCACAGGTTGTATTATCTCATGGGTGTGAATATCTGCAAACCTTATATTTTACCTGTTATTGTATAGAATTATATGGTATGTAATAATGCAGTTAGCTAATATAAGTCATGATGGACTATTGGTACATTAAATAACAGTGGAAAGTCTAAATATGTTCCCATTATCTTACTACCGCTGTGCCAAGCACTGCCCTGACTGTAAGATCAGCAAAATTAAAAATAAACAGATCAAGCACTTTTTTCTAAAAAAAAGAAACAATTGTCAGCCACCATTTTAAAATAAAATCTCATCATGGAATTTTCTTTCACAATATTGTATATTCTCCTGCAAAACATCGAGGGTTTTCACAAATTAAGATACCTGGATAATGTTGGAGGAGCTAAGTTGGGGAACAGTAAATAGGCTATGGATTGATTGTCAATTGAATAAGTTGTATTTCTAAGTCCATTGAACATAGAACATGGAACAATACAGCACAGTATAGGTCCTTCGGCCTATGATGTTGTACCAACCTATTATCAGACTAGGATCAATCTACCCTGCATATCCTACATTTTACTATCCTCCATGTGCCTATCCAAGAGTCGCTTGAAAGCCTGTAAAGTATCTGACTCCACTACCACTGCCGGCAGCGCATTCGACACGCCGACCATTCTCTGTTTGAAGATCCTACCTCTGACATCTCCCCGATACCTTCCTCCAATCACCGTAAAATTATGCCCCCTCATAATAGTCATTTCCGCCCTGGGAAAAAGTCTCTGACTATCCATTCGATCTGTGCGTCTCACCATCTTGTACACCTGTATCAAGTTACCTCTCATCCTTCACTCCAATGAAAGAAGCCCTAGCTCCCTCAACCCTTCCTCATAAGACCTGCCCTCCTGTCCAAGCAGCATCCTGGTAAATCTCCTCTGCACCCTCTCTAAAGCTTCCATATCTTTCCTATAACGAGGTGACCAGAACTGAATGCAATATTCCAAGCGTGGTCTAACCAGAGTTGTATCGAACTCCAGCGTAATCTCATGGTTCTTAAACTCAATTTCCCCTGTCAATGAAAGCCAACACACCATACACCTTCTTTAAACTTTGAGGGATCTATGGATTTGGACCCCAAGATTTCTCTGTTCTTCCACACTGCCGAGAATCCTGCCATTAACCCTGTATTCTGTATTCAAATGTGACCTTCCAAAATGAATCACTTTACACTTTCCTGGGTTGAATTCCATCTGCCACTTCTTTGTCCAGCTCTGCATCCTGTCAATGTCCCATTGCAACCTACAACAGCCTCCACGCTGTCCACAACTCCACCAACCTTCATGCCAGTGGCAAATTTACTAACCCACTCTTCCACTTGGCCATTCAAGTCATTTATAAAGATCACAAAGAACATTGTGATCCCTGTGGCACACCACTGGTCACTGAGTTCCTGGCTGAATGCTTTCCATCAGTTACTACCCTCTGTCTTCTATTGGACAGCCTGTTTTGTATCCAGACAGCCAAATTTCCCTGAATCCCATGCCTCCTTACTTTCTAAATGAGCCTACCATGTGGAATTGGATAAGCATATGGATGATGATGGGATAGTGTAAGGGGATGAGCTTACATTAGTTCACAGATCGGCGCAACATCGGGGGCCGAAGGGCCTGTTCTACACTGTATTGTTCTATGTTCTATAAATGCCTTGCTAAAATTTGTATACACCACATCCACTGCTCTGCCTTCATCAATGTTTTTTGTCACATCCTCAAAGAATTCGATAAGGCTCATGGGGCATGACCTCACGATTGGTCAGTGGTTCCCCACTATCTGATTGATGTTATAGTACCACTGAATAAGAGGGTTTTCTTCAGAAACTGCACTTGAGGTCAATCATCAAGATTTTGGAGGATTCTCAGTAGCTTTCCAACAGAAACTATTTCTAGAGCAAGTGGAGCTGAAGTAATGACGGATAAGTGGCAAAGTTACAAACATGCAGTAATTTCATATTTTAAAGATATATCAATGTTATTTTTTTGCAAACCTGCTTGTGTGCTTTTTTTTTAAAAAAAACTCTCCAATGCCAGGAACATGGTGGAATGAACACTTGGATTCAGAAATGGTTTACTAAATAGTGATCAGGTGTAGGAACACTTATTGACACCATTGTGGCACTTCAAGCTGTTGCCTGACTGAGATCAGCTAACTCAATTTGTGCCAACCTTGCGCATCTATTTAATTATTAAGTTATCAGCAAAAGCATATGCAATGGATTTAAAATAAATGATCATTGTAATGATAACATTCTACAATTCCAGTACATCATTGATAAGTATGACATTGGACTAAGTGTAATCCCAGCGGAACAAAAGTTTTGAATGTGTCTCTATATGTAGCATGGAAATGACCAAGCAAAGGGAATGTTTGAGCTTGACCTTTTGAACGCTTGGTCAAGAAGCACAGAATCCTGTTAAATGATAATAAAAACACAAATGTTAAATAATGTTAAGATGATGTTCAATAGAAGTGAGAGCAGGAGTAAGATTTCTGATCCATTGAAACTGCTGATATGATTGTGACCATGACTCCACTTTCTTGTTTGTCTCATAACCTTCCACCTCATTGAAGATCAAATGTCTACCTGGCTTAGTCTTGCATACCTAATGATCTCGCCTCCACCAGTCTCTACAGAAAAGAATGCCAAAAGACTGTCCACTGAGACAAGGAATTCCTCTTTATCTCTACCTTAAATGGAGGATTCATTATTTTTAAACTGTGTCCCCTGATTCTAGATTTTCCATGGCAGCATGGCAGCATGGTGGTATAGTGGTTAGCACTGATAGTTCGCAGAGCCAGTGACCTCGGTTTGATTCCAGCCTTGGGTGACTGTGTGGAGTTTCTACGATCGCCCTGTGTCTGCATGGGTTTCCTTTTGGTGCTCCAGTTTCCTCTCACAGCCCAAAGATGTGCATATTAGGTGGATTGGCTATGCTAAATTACCATCGAGTTTCCAGGGATGCGTGGGCTAAGTGGATTAGTCAAGGTAAATACAGGGTTATGAGCTTAGGGTGGGGGCCTGGGTGAGATGCTGTTTGGATAGTCATGATCTCTGTTACCAAGAGGATCCTTTACAGGATTACTTAATCCTATCTCAGAACACATTATCATTCCCTGGTGTGTTCCAGAAATTGTCATTCTAGGAAACAGCCCTAAAAACACTTGAATGCACATCCTGGAGGCCATTTTTGTCCTTTGATTCATCCAATTAATATGAAGTTTAAAATCTCCCAAATTATTGTTCAAGGCGCAATTATTTCTTGATTGATACTCCATCCTCCAGTGGAGCCATCATCAGAAACCCTACAATCTGATCCCAGTTTTTCCCCTCTTTGCTAATTCTTATTTTTACATATACTGATTCTACATCTTGATCATGTGAACTGAGATGATCTCTCATCACTGCATAGAAAGCACGTTTATCAATGAATCTACCCGACCTCTTTCTTTGCAAAGGAAAGCAACAGATCATAAAACGGATATTTGCTGTGTTAATTGAAAACAGGAATAATTGTGAATAGTGTGGTGGAACCTTGTGGACAAGCCTATGATCACCACAAAAGGAGATTTTCCTATTGCTGTTACAACCAAAGAGAGAATTTTCTGTGGCGTTGAAGCCCACCTTGGAGTGAAAGCATAGCTGCATGTACAATGGTGGGAGACCATTGGATGCACATCCTTGATTATCTAAATGGTTACCCCCTGCAGGGATGAGGTGAACGTTCTGTCTTTCTCGTGATTGTAGATGTATCTTGTGAAGCTCATTAGACATAATACAGGCTCAAGTTGTGAAATGTCTCCCATTCTGCATTAAAACACATCTTTCTTTCTAAAATGCTAAAACAAAGTATCCTTGTTTTAAAGGTAGAGGTTATACGCAAGGAATACCAATGGATGCAGCGTTGGTGTGCTTCTCTCCTGTATGGGGATTTCTCAGTGCAATTCAGCAGATATAGAAAACAAATAAGACATTTCCACCTAGTGTTTTATCTCTTTCCAAGTTAGTTTGGGAATTACAGACTACCGCACCATGTTTCCTGGATGACAGCCATTGGTGTACACAATAATTTAATTGAATGCAATCTATTCCTTTCCACAAAGACCAGCAGATTAATACAAGGGATGTTTTTACTCATCATGTGTGACTAGGGGAAGCTGAATGCCCTATGTGGGCAGTGAGACGAAGGTGTCGCCCCTTTGAAAATGCAGCCATTGTCATTTTCCTGCGACAAGTCTATATTGCAGACGACCAGATGCAGCAGATGTCTCCTGGGGGCGGTTTGAAAGGATGTGGTTGCATGAAAACTTCATGCTGTGGTAATCTTCTTCCATGGAACGAGGTTTGACACAGATGTTGACTGCAGGTCATTACACAGCAGATGCCACAACTCTTGTGAAACCCTGCTCAGGTTTAAATCCCAGGCATAATTATTTGTGACTAGGATCAGAGCATTTGTTGACTCAGCCTGAAAGCCTGTGCCTCTGCTGAAGTCTGCATTTGCTTCTAACCCCCCACGTGAACAGTCTTTCTTACCTGGTTGTGGAGTGTGATTTGAATCCTAGCAGAAGCCAGAAATAACAAACTTTTCAGAAAGAATAAAGCTTGAGGATTGAGGAATCCCAGCCGAATCAACTAGTGTAACAAGATACAAATGGGAATGTATTTTTTCTGCGCCGCTGACCTGCATCAAAAGCCTAGTTCTCATCTTAAAAAGATGATATTGAAGATACCCTGTCTTTGAACTCCTGGGAGTTCATATTGGGTCAAGTTGAATCCAAATAAGTTGAGTTCACAATTGGAATTTGAAACAGCTTTTGAATGTTTGTTTAATAATTTAATTGCATGAAGCCTCATGGTTTCTCCCTCCAATCCCCCCCTTGCCCCAGTCTCATGGTTGAGGTGCTTAACTTGTGGCAAAGTAGGTAGTGATTTGCCTACACCTGTCGTTTGGACTTCGGCTGCAGCAGGGTATTTGTGCCTGATATGGCAATGGCTTTGTTAACTCTTGCAACATAAAAACTAAACATAGGTAATCTGGTACTGAGAAGGTTCAGCAGATGTTTATTATACATCCTGATGTATATATCCATTAAAGCCACAGGCGCTTCAGTTCTGGGCTAATACTAAGCTATTTAGTTACAAACTGCAGCAGATTTTCAGCATCTTATGCTTCTTGGCCCTAATGACGATGATTTGACCCCTCAAGTCTCATACAGTAATGATATCACAAGTATATC
Organism: Stegostoma tigrinum; assembly: GCF_030684315.1. NCBI lineage: Eukaryota > Metazoa > Chordata > Chondrichthyes > Orectolobiformes > Stegostomatidae > Stegostoma > Stegostoma tigrinum. The sequence goes on from NC_081376.1 coordinate 16,270,675, forward strand.
TTCTAAACGTATACTGCATGATGACTATGTGGTATAGCACAACAGGTATTGTCAGGCCTGTCATCTGGATCAGAATATTGTGGATTCAAGTCCATCTCCAGGAAGTTGAGCACATAATCCGAGCTGACACACAAGTGCAGCGCTGATGAAGTACTGCACTGTAGAGGCATTGGGTCAGTGGCATGGAAAATTGTGGAAAAAGTAAAACGCGAAGGAGAGGTTGGCAGCGGTTGTTAAAGTTTCTTGAGCATGTCATAGAATAAAGAGTATGTAAAGGCCATAGGAATCTTAACTTGAGGCTACAGGACATAAGGGAATAACAATGAATAGGGGGCAGTCAATGCAGGACTGTGGGTGCTGTACCTAAATGCACGCAGTACATGAAACAAGCGAAATGAGCTTGTAGCACAAATTGTACCTGTCAATTTCAATGTTGTGGGTATCACAGAGATATAGCTGCAAGGGGGATCAGAGCTGGGAATAATGAATGATGTGCATCCTATCAAAAAGACAGGCAGATGGGCAGAGTGGGGCAGGGTTACCATGTCAGTAAGAAATAGAATTAAATTGATAGCAAGAAGTGATATAAAATCAGAAGGTGTGGAATCTGTGTGGATAGAGTTGAGTATCCACAAAGGAAAAGAAGACCCTGATGGGAGTTGTATACAGGTCTCCTGTCAGTAGTCAGGAAGTGGGGAATGAAATAAATCAGGAAAAGCATGTAAGAAATGCACAACTATAGTAATTGTGGGGGACTTCAATGTAGAGGTATACTGGATAAATCAGCTTAGTAATGGATCTCAAGAAAATAAGTTCATTGATTTTTGTTTGGAGCAGCTTGTGATGGAACCCACTAGGGAACAAGCTGTTCTGGATATGGCGATGTGCAATGAGGCAGACTTGATTAAGGAGCTTGAGGTGAAGGAAGCCGTAGGAGGCAGTAACCATAATATGATTGAATTCATCCTGCAGATTGAGAGGAAGAAGTTTGAATCAGATATTGTAACGGTGTTATAATTGAGTAAAGGTAAGTACAAAGACATGAGGGCGGAGCTGGCTAGAGTTGATTGGAAGGGGAGGGCCTAGTAGGGAAGACAATAAGGCAGTAATGGTAGCAGTTTCTGGGATTAATTCAGGCGTCTTAGCAGAAATTTATCCCAAGGAAGAAGAAAAGTACTAAGGGGAGGATGAGGCAAATATGGCTAACGTGGGATGTCGGGACAGCATGAGAAAAAGGAAAAGCATACAATGTGATGAAGATTAGTGGGAAGCCAGAGGATTTGGAAACCTTCACAAACCAGCAGAGGACAACCAAAATGCCGTAAGTAGGAGAAGATGAAATGTGACAGTAAGCTAGCTAGTCTTATACAAGAAGATTGCAAGAGGTTTTTTTTGGATTTCTAAAAGGTAAAAGAGAGGCATGAGTAGATATTGGAAAATGAGGCTGGAGAAGTAGTAATGGGGGACAAAGAAATGGCAGAGGTACTGAAGAGGTACTTTGCATCAGTCTTCACAGTGGAAGATACCAGAACTTCAAAGAGTTAAGAGACAGAGGAGAGTGTTGGTACTCGGGAAGCTGAAAGGTCTGATGGTGCATAAATTTCCCAGACTAGATAGCTTAAGAGGTTGTGGAGGCATTGGTGGTGATCTTTTGGAAATCACTGAAGTTGGAGAGGGTTAGAAAATGGTTAATATAACACTCCAGGGAGGGAGTATGATGAATGGAAATTATAGGCAAGTTAGCCTGTTCTGAGCCATTCATAAGATTTTAGAGTTTAGATTTTAAGATGAGATTGTGGAATCTTTGGAAGTATATGGTAAAATAAAGTTGAGTCAGCATGGTTTTGTCAAGAGGAGGTCAAGACTGACTTTGTTAGAATTCTTTAAGGAGTTAATGAGCAAGTTAGACAAAGGAGAACCAGTGGATATGATCTATTTGATTTCCAGAAAGCCTTTGACAGGGTGTCCCACAAAAGGCTATGAAATAATGTAAGAGCCCATTGTGTTAGGGGCATGGTACCGGCATGGATAGAGGATTGACTGACCAGCAGAGAGTAGGGAATAAAGGTATCTTTTTTAGAATGGCTTCCAGGGACAAGTGGAGTTCTATAGATGTCAATGTTGGGATGATAACAATTCATGCCAAACATTAACAGTCTGGATGAAGAAACTGTGGGCATCACTGCTAATTTTGCAGATGACACAAGGGTAGGTGGAAGGTCAGGCTGTGTTAAGGAAGTGGGACGGCTGTAGATGGACTTTAACATGCTAGAGCAGTGGGCAAAGAAGTAGCAGATGGAATACAATGTGGGAAAACGTGAGGTTATGCACTTTGGCAGGGAGAATAGAGGCAGTGACTATTTTCTAAATGGGGAAAGGCTTTGGAAATCTGAAACAGAAAGGGACTTAGGTGTCCTTGTTCAGGATTCTGTTAAGGTTAACATTCAGTTTTGTTGACAAATTTTAGCATTCATTTCAAGAGGCTAGAATACAAGAGCAGAGATTTACGGCTGAGGCTGATTAAGGCTGTAGTCAGACCTCGTTTGCAAAATTATGAGCAGTTTTGGGCTCCTTGTTTGAGGAAGGTGCACTAACTTTGGAGAGATTCAGAGGAGATTCACAATAGTAATCCCAATGATGAAGAGCTTATCTTAGTGCTGGGCCTTTACTCGATGGAGATAGATGAAGGAGGATGTGATTGACGCTTACAGAATGCTGAGTGGCACTCTGGTTGGAACAGACGTAGAGAAGTTCTTTTCACATTAGGAGAGACTTGGACCCAAGGGCACAGCCTCAGAGTTAAAACTGACATGAGGAAGAATTCCTTCAGCCAGAAGGCAGTGAGTCTGTGGAATTCATTGCCATAGAAGGTTGTGAAGGCCAAGCCTTTAAGACAGAGATAGCTAGGTTTTTGATTAGAAAGGGGACCAAGGGTTATGGAAGAAGACAGGAGAATGGGGTTGAGAAGCATAGCAGCCATAATCGAAAGGCAGAGCAAATTCGATGGGCCAAATGGCCTAATTCTGCTTCTGTGTCTGAGTTGGGAGATGCTGCTTGGTCTGCTGTGTTCATCCAGCTCCATACTTTGTTATCTCAGATTATCCAGCATCTGCAGTTCCCATTATTTCTGATTAAATTAGAAAGCACTTATTTTCAGATGAGATGTTCAGGTGTGCATCAGTGATGCCTTGGTACAACTTCAAAAATTGTGACAATGTCTCCCTATTTCTTCATCTGTATTTGTCCCTCAAACAGAATCACTGAAACATAAATAGCTGATCAATTATCTCATTATTTGTGGGTCTATACTTAATGCAGAATTAGCTGCAATAAGAACTAGACCTCAAAAGTACTTTGATAATGGGAACTGCAGATGCTGGAGAATCCAAGATAATAAAATGTGAGGCTGGATGAACACAGCAGGCCCAGCAGCATCTCAGGAGCACAAAAGCTAATGTTTCGGGCCTAGACCCTTCATCAGAGAGGCTCTCTGATGAAGGGTCTAGGCCCGAAACGTCAGCTTTTGTGGTCCTGAGGTGCTGCTGGGCCTGCTATGTTCATCCAGCCTCACATTTTATTATCTCAAAAGTACTTTGTTGGCTGTAAAACATTTTAAGATAATTTGAGATCAGGAAAGGCACTGAATAATGCAGTTTTTTTTGTTTCACAACTTTGCCAAAAGGTTCAGAGATAATGGGAACTGCAGATGCTGGAGAATTCCAAGATAATAAAATGTGAGGCTGGATGAACACAGCAGGCCAAGCAGCATCTCAGGAGCACAAAAACTGACGTTTCGGGCCTAGACCCTTTGCCAAAAGGTTGTTTATTTTTAGAGTTTTGTCTGTACCAATTTTTGGACGGATATTTTCAGATTTATATTATGTACTACTTTTATAATATGAAGCAAATAAAATATTAAAAATTCACTTTTAACATTCATGATTGTGTAACAGCATTTTAAAAAATAGCTAAACAAAACCTGAAGTTTTATTTTTAATACCGTACTCAAGTCAAATTCCATTCCAAACATAAAACTCAAAGTAGCCAATCAACTCTCCTGTTTGCAAAGAGGTTTGAAGCATGGTGTAGGATGAACTTCCCTTCTCATTTAATAAGGAGAGCTAGATTAAGTGTATGTAATAGGAGCGTCCCTTCCTGTCCAAGGTTAAATCTTGTATCCTTCAAAAATCTAAACACTTTGTCAACTGATTAATGTTATTTGAGCTAAGCTTGATTCTATCTGAAGTAGTTTCCATGTTTGTAAATAAGTTACTTGCCACTTCTGACTGAGTTGTGTTTGCCTGAGATGATTCTCTTGAGCTCCTGGCAACAAAAGGATATGCAAGTGGAAGTCTGGAAGCTGAAATGAAGAAATAGTGGAAATACACAATATGTGCACTGCATCCATGATAATTTGCATTTGTACAATGCCTTGAATGTTGTCAAATTTTGAAATTTGCAAAGGCTTACTCGGTACCACGTGAGGTATTAGTACAGGTAATCTCAGGATTGGTCAAAGAGATGGGTTTAAGGCAGTGTCTCAAGGGTGTCTTGAGAGGTAGAGAGGTATAAGGAAGAAATGTCAGCTGTTATTGGGGTGATGTACTGAAGCAAGATGGTTCATGTGTGGAACAGAATCTTGGATATCTAAGATGAGAAGGAAATCCATTGCTGATTATTCAACTTAACACTGGACTCTGAAATCTTACAGTTGGAAATTGATGATCAAGTTAAGGCTGGTTGTGTATTTATGTAAGCTAATTTCAGTCACAAAATATGATAACTACAAGAGGAGATTGGTTTTATGGATGCGGATTTCTTTATTTGCATCTAAACATTTACTTGAAGAAAAATGATTGTTATAGAGCATATTTGAAGGAAATGTACTATATTTGCATTGAAGCTTGAATTGTATACTATATTTTGTCATAGTTGAATTTATTTTAAATAATGCGCTTTTGCAGGGCTAGCTAATTTTGGATGTTAGTGCTTGGCATTTACTAGTTGTACTGCCTAATATCTCGATAAAGATTATTTATGCAGCACATTATGTAACTGAATCCCCAAATTTACTTGGTTGCTTCATCATCTACCTATCCACATGTGCAAGTGGCGATAGGTACCAAATATATCTGCTTATGTATGAGTGTAAACACTATACGGAGGGAATTACAATAATTTTCAAATGGTTTATTCCTTAACTGGTCTTAAGAGATACACATGCATCCTTGGTATTCTGCATAGCTGAGACCTTTGAGGAGTGATTTAAATAACTACTGTTCTCGAAAGCCAAGAATCACCAGTTTTCAGAATGGTGGCATATGGAACCTTAAAGCAATATTTTGTTTAGTTAGCATGGTCTGTGTGCTCACTTTTGCTATGTAATGGGTAAAGTTAATGTCCTCCCTTCACAAATGGGTCATCAGCTGTGTCCAAGCTCATTGATATGACTCAAATGACAGAATTTAAATGGGGCAGCATGGTGGCTCAGTGGTTAACACTGCAGCCTCACAGCGCCAGGGACTTGGGTTTGATTCCAGCCTCGGGCAAGTGTCTGTGTGGAGTTTGCACATTCTCTCCGTGTCTGCGTGGGTTTCCTCTGAGTGCTCCGGTTTCCTCCCACAGTCCAAAGATGTGCGGGCTAGGTGGATTGGCCATTGCTAAATTGCCTGTAGTGTTCAGGGGTGTGTGGGTTGTAGGGGGATGGGTCTGGGTGGGATGCTTCAAAGAGCGCTGTGGATTTATTGGGCTGAAGGGCCTGTTTCTACACTGTAGGGAATCTAATCTAATCTAATCTAATATAAATATAGTGGATTTCAGTTTTACTCCAAAAAGTTGAGCACAAAATCTAGTCCGACAAATCAGTAGGGTACTGACCAGAGCGCTGTTCTTAGTGCCATCTTTCGGATAAGATATTAATCTGGTGCTCATATAGTTCAGTCAGAGATCTCAAGGCACTGCTAGAAGATGGGCAGAGTTTTCTGGATTTCCTGAACCAACATTTAGCACTTCACTAGCGCGACCTGAACAGATTGGTCATTGTAGCTACCGGTTGTGTACAAATTTACAACAGTAACTACTCTTCAAAAGTACTTCATTATCTACAGAACACTTTGAAGCATCCTTAAGCTGTGAAATATGCTATATACACAAATCTAAGTTCTTTGATTGGTGTTGCAACACATTGTCGTCAGACCCATAATTTGTCAATTCTTCTTGAGCCACAGCCAAAGCAAAGGTACGTGTTTCATCCCAACTAGGAATTTCACTCAGCACACTTTGCTTAAAATTTCTAGGTTTTTATTTCTACTTGGAGAAGAAATATTACAATTTATATTTGTGTAAACTTATTTGAAAGAAACTGTTTCCATATTGCTATGGCATCCACCCATCTCTGCATCCAAGATGTACATCACTACTGGCTTGAACATTGTCTGTTGTAGCTGTAACAGGCTAATTTAAAAGTGGTAGTCCCTTCTGCTAGTGGTACAGATGGCCTAAGGTCGTTAGTACTTTCTCCTTCCAGTGAGCTCACTTTTCAGGCATCTGGTCATTCCTTTTATCATCCGCTTTTTCGACACCCTTCACAACTGTTTGTCTTCAGGCATTCTGGTCGGCAGAAAGGACTTGCCATGCATCAACTCCAATTATGGTCAACTTGAAGTGTAGCTTGGAGACATCATTGTATGACGTGTCATGGATGCACCTTTAAAACAACATAGTCAAACAGAAATTCACGAGCTCAAGTCAATATTATGTATACCCCGATTCAAAACTCATTGTAATCAAGAAGATTAAAGCATGCACCTTGGGGAGTAACGTGATGGAAAATTTATGAATGAGAGAGACTGGGAGGATTCCCAGATCCTGACCAATTAATTGACTAGTCTGTAACAGCACAGGAGCTCAGAATAGAATACTTTGCAAAGTAAATGTCAATACTGGTTGGGTAAATTGCACGCAATTATATAGGCACCCCGTACTGGAAAGACTGCAAAATCTACAAAGTTTGGCCACTTGTTACAAGTGGGTTTAAAAAGGGATCGGTGCAGCATCATTAACGTATGTAATCAAATGGTCAGAGTATTTTTAAAAACAACCTCTTTCGGACAGCACACTGCATATTAAACTGCATCCTAGTACTGTGGCAAAGCTACTATTCACCCACAATGATATCACATCACCGGGTTTTTGTCCACAGTCCAGTTAGAGTAAAGGAAAGGTAATGTACTCTTATTTAGTGCAAAAGAGCATTGGCGTGATTTGAAAACCTTTGATTGACTATCTCGGTGATGTGCTCAGTTAAACACATAAATAGAATAGAGTCATGAATGTTTGCTATCACCAGTTTCAAAATCACAACAAACTGACTGACGAAATGCGTCCAACAGAATCTCAGATTTTTGGCATTCACCATAAGGTCCAGCGCATGGCTATCAGGGAGACTGGAAGACTTCAGTTCCCATCAACAGCAATACCTTCAATTACAGACATTCAACAGACAGTAGGGGAAAACATATGGTGAGGTAAGGGTTACTATGCAGAGTGACCTGCAGTAAGCAGGTTCCATGTCAAATAAGCCTAAAAGTAGTTGATAATACCAGTGGACATAACTTTCTCTGCTTTCCCTTAACATACTCCCACTGACATCTGTAAATTGTTGCTGTCTTCTCAGGCATTATCCTTTACATGTTCAACAGTGCCTTCTTTTAACTCTCCTACACAAATATAGTTGATATCAATGTCACACAGATATAAAGCCTTTCTTTTGAGAATGACACACTCCTGTCACAATGATTTATTACATTTTTCTGCTCCTACCCAAGCATTTTTCTGAAATGACAATATCTGAAGCAAAGTTCCCATTCCTGCCTCATCTGTTCATATTTCATTTGGTGCTTTGGATAAAAATAGCAAATTAACATTGAATTCATTCAAAAAAGAAATTTAATGCTTCATACACATTGTTATGTTTTTTTACTTACTTGTCCTTGGAAAGTGGTGTGATTCAGTGGAAGAATATTCAAGGCGGTTATCAGTTGGAGATGCTAACATGAACATTGCTTCCTCAACTGTAACACATTTATTTGGCAAAGTATTGCCCTGTGAACATAAGCCATCAAATACCTCCCCTCCTAGGGACATTATCAACTAGTCAAACTGAAATCCCTTACTTAAGGTTAAATTCTGGACGGCCATTATGAATTCTGTGAAGAGTTAGCCCACCCGAATTGTCATCCAAAAATCACTATCACCAATCGATGCTCCCCTACAACTTCTTGCCTCGAATTATAGTTTTCATTTTCACCCAGAAGTCCTTCGTGAACCAATGTGATACTGTTCAACTACTGAATGTCTTCTGACAGTTTGTTTTGTTTGACAGCTCCTGACTTTATTGTTCTAATTAATTTGTCACTTCTTGTTTTCTTTATTTTGTTTAAACACAGTGCAAACAGAGATAATTTGTATGCGCTAAGAATTTAAAATAAAAACTGCCATGCCTTCTTTGGGGTTCCTAGCGCTTGTTTCCCAGTTGTCTTGTGGAATCTATAGTTTCAGTCTCTCCTCTAAATGTAGAAGGTGATCTTAAATTTGGTTTAAATTTAATATTTATAAATTTTGAATTCTGTCAAACTGATTCTACTTCCCTGGTCTACTTTGAATAGTCAGGCTTAACCTTGTTTCAATCACATTTAGTGATCCACTTCATAGAAATTGAACCTCATTGTACCTTTCTGAGAGGTCTAACTGTACAGACAATAAAATGCAAAGTTGGAGACCAAAATATCCTCCTTTCCAGGACTCGAATCAAGCAACCATCTAACAGATGTTTAAGGTCCCTCACATAACTGAAATAACTTAGATGCCTGTTTTAAGCTCCCTCTTTGAAACTAGACAGCAGCAACTTCAGGATGCCTCAATATCAATTGCAACCACCAAATTAAAGGAATTTTTGTTAAGCCAGTGTGTGCTGATACCCAGTGCTGCTTCCAAGTGTGCATGTGCACAAATCTGGAACCACTCATGCGCAGAATTCCGGAACCATGCATGCACTCAGGCCTTATGTCAAATTCTAATGACATTACATACGTGCAATGAAAAAAAAATACGTTTTTGAAGCAGAGTTCAGGAGACGGGAGTGAGGGGAAGTGAGTTGGTTCTGCCAGTGTAGATTTTGAAGCAATGCATCGTGTGCAGGTGTGTGATATAAATAGACATGATCATTTGTTAAAGCTAGTCACTACAAATTTCTTCTAGAGCCAGGAAGACTAGATGTGGCACCCACTCACTGCGCGAGCTGCACAGTCATTGCAATCGTCTTCCAACAGGCCAACATTGCCTCGATTCAAATGTCTGAATTCCCTCTGAAAAGGCTTATAAATTAAATTGTAGTAACAGTGAGTAAATTTATTGGAACTGTGAGTTGACAAGTCTCCAGGCCTTGACAGATTTCATCCTCGGGTCTTAAAAGAAGTAGCTAGTGGGATAATTGTTGCGTTGATCTAATTTTACAAAAATCAATGGACCAGGAAAGTTTAGGTTGGAAAATAGCTAATGTAACTCCTTTATTTAAAAGGGTCAGGGGCAAGAAGCAGGAAGCTACAGGCCACTTAGTTTAACATCTGTAAGAGAGTAACTGTCAGAAGCTATTATTAGAAGGTGTTATAACAGGACACTTGGATAAGTTCAAGGTAATCAGGGACAACCAACATGGTTTTGTCAAAGGGAAAGCATTTTTAATTTTAATTTGCTGGCATTCCTTAAGGAGTAACTTGTGCTGTGGATAAAGTGGAACCAGTACATTTATTGTACTTAGATTTCCAGAAGGCATTTGAAAAGATGCAATACAAAAGGTTATTATAGAAATTAAAAGTGCACAGTGTTACCTGTAACATGTTGGCATGGAAAGAAGAGAGGGCAGTTGTAAATGGGTCATTTTCAGGCTGGAAGGATGTTATGATTGGTGTGCCACAGAGGTCAGATACTGGGGCCTCAACTCTTAACAAGTTAGATAAATGATTTGTTTGAAGGTATGGTTGCCACATTTGCCTATGACACAAAGATAGGCAGGAAAGTGAGGTGTGAAGAGGACATAGGAACCTACAAAGGAATGTAGATATATTAAGTGAGTGGGCAAAGATTTGGCAAATAGAGTATAATTTGGGAAAGTATGGAATTGTGCATTTTGGAAGAAAAAAATATAAAAGAAGCATATTCTAAATGGTGAGAGGTTGCAAAGCTTTGAGATGCAAGGAGTCTGCCTGAGTGTCCTGCTGTATGAATCACATAAGGTTGGTATGCAGGAACAACAAGTAATCTGGAAAGATAATAGAATGTTATGTTTTATCACGAGGGATTTGAATGCAAGAGTAAAGAAGTTATGCTTCAGTTATAGAAGCCACTGGTGAGATATCTGGCAAACTGTTTACAATACTGGCTCACTGTGCTTGGAAACAGTTAAGAGAAAGTTTAGTAAACTAATGCCTTGAATGACTGTATTGCCTTATGAACAAAGGCTAGACAGGCTAGGCCTGTATCTGCTGGAGTTTAGAATAGTCAGCGGTGACTCAATTGAAACAAGTAAGATCCTGAGGGGACTTAGCTCAGCAGATATGGGAAGAATGTTTCCTCTTATGGGAGAATCTGGAACTAGTGATCATAGTTTAAAAATAAGGGTTCTCTCATTTATGACAGAGATGAGGTAAAAAATCTCTGCATATTGAGAGCCTTTGGAATTTGCTTCCTCAAAAGACAGTGGATACAGAAACTTTAAATACTTTTAAGATAGATTCTTGATTACCAAGGGGATTAAAGGTTATTGGGGGTATGCGGGCATTTAGAGTTATGGTTAAAATCAGGTCAGCCAAGATCTTATTGAATGGCAGGTTTGAAGGGCAGTGTGACTTCCTTCATTTCATTGTTCACCTTCAGATTAGCTTTCTGCTGGCCTTGGACTTCAAAATTAGGGCGATCTGGCACCAATGCTTCTGGGCCCAGTCAAATTTTCACTGCACATTTTTCAGTGATGCCTCTTTTAATGCTGTCTTTCTAGCTTGATTGTTCATTAAAAGTTTTAAATCTGTTGAACCTTATCGTTGTGTTAACTATTTTCTGTTGCTATTCCATATCTCATGATTCAGTTTTTGCCTTTTCTCCCCCACTACTGTCACCTTTCTGTGAATGTGTTAAAGGTATTTTTGGATGCAAGTGGCAGTTACAATAAATAATCAAGTTATAGGGCAACAATGTAAATTAAAGGTGTATGTGTGAAAGGATTATGCAAATACTGTAATGTCATCTAAATTGACAAGACAGCAATCAATGGGACCATAAAGGATTTACAAGAGTATGTGCATATTGTTGAAGAGAAATGTAATGCTCTGTTTCTGAAAATAGAAATTTCTACTAGGCAAGCCAAGAAAGTTGTTTATGTTTCGCTTTGGATTTGTTGAAGTGTTACAGTATAATAAAGTAAAGACAGGAATTGTGTCCTGTTGTGTTATAAAACAGACTGACATGTGGTATATAGAAAGAAATAGAAAACGGTTTTAGTGTTTTGGCATACCGCAGTAAAAAATGGGCCATGGCATAAAGTGGCTTGATAGTAATTGAACACTACATCAATAAGATAAACTGCATTATGTGTACAAGACATTTACAGTGTCACTTCCTTGGTATATTGCAGCTGTAAATCTGCCTTCTCTCCCTTCTCTGCAGGTCTTACTCATCATAAGTGGGAATCTCAGCTTCTTGAACTGGTTGACTATTGTTCCAAGTATTGCCTGCTTTGACGACTCCAATCTGGCCTTTCTCTTTAGCTCACGACAAGGAGGGGTCAAGGATCAAGTGTCTAAGATTCAAGCTGAGGCGGCAGCGGGTCAGAAACCACCTACTCATCATGGTATGTGATCTTGATTAACAGCCAATTCAATGCCTTTGGCATATGCCTTTTCCATGAACTCTACTTTGTGGCGAATGGGTTAAGAAATAAAAGTTTTGTGTCCTTCGCAGAGTCTCCCTTGATCCCAAAATAACAACTAATACTACCATCACTTCCACTAGCAGAATCTACTTACTGACTCTACAGTTAGTTGTGCGTAGTAAATAAATTTAAGAACAGTTTAAGCATGAGTATGACTAAGAATTCCAAACTGTCAGTTGAATTAGCTACTTTGAATCAAGTGAATCACTTTTACACAAAAGTTGGACACAGACACAAGTCATTCAGCCAAATATGCGAATATTTATGCTTCACGTGTGCCTTCTCCTATTCCACCTAGCTTTTCACATAATCTTGTCAACTTTCTGTCTTATATTTATGACCTTCAAATTTGGACTGCCCCAAATTTTCCCTGCATCTACCTTATTAAATAGTTTATTTTAGATCTTCCTGCAGCTTTCTCTACTTAGAGAAAATATCTCTGCTTGTTCAGTCTTTCCTGATCGATGTAGTTTTTGTAATGTTTACTTATCTTGATGGATGTATGGAATCTGAATGGTTTGTCAGATGTACTTCAGTTTACTCTGACCCTTATAAAGTCAGCCTGTTGTATATTTCACATAAACACGCACCTCATTTTTTCAGTTAAAAGAAGTAACTGCATGAAAGCAGCTTGAGAATTGTTTCTGTCAAATTTTATCCACACAACAAAAGTAGTCTGAACTGAGCAGGGCTGTGGCGCAGTGTTGGCATCCCTATATCTGGGTCACAAGCTCCATGTTCACATACCACAACAGGACTTATTGTCAATGATTTGTAGAATCCCTACAGAGCATACAGAGGCTATTCAGCCCATTAAGTCTGCACTGATCCTCTGATGAGCATCCCATCCCCACCCACCCTCATGACCCTGCCTGGGATTTTTACCATGGCTAACACATCTAACCTGCCCAACCCTGGTCACTGCAGGGCAAATCTTAGCACGGCCAATGCACCGAACCTGGGAGGAAACTGGAACACTTGGAAGCCCACACTGACATGGGGAGAGCATGCAAACCCCACACAGACAATGGCCCAAGAACTGAACCTGGGTCCCTGGCATTGTGAGGCAGCAGTGATAACCATTGTGTCACCATGCCTGTGAGAGGTAAATTTGTAACATAAAGTCATAGAGCCAAACAGCATGGAAACAGAACCATTGATCCAACCAGTCCATGCTGACCATAATCCCGAGCTAAACTAGTCCCACCTGCCTGGACTTGGCCTGTATTTCTTCAAAGATTTCTTATTCATGTACTTACCTAAATGTCTTTTAAATGTTGTAACTGTACCCATATCCATCTGGAAGTTTATTCCACATATGAACCACGCTGTGCACCATAAGGAAAAGACACCTGCCATTCATCTTATCTATAGCCCTCATGGTTTCATAAACATCTATAAGGCCACCCCTCAACCTCCTATGCTCTAGTGAAGCATGTACCAGCCACACCCTATAAACTCAAAGCCTCCATTCCTGCCAACACCCTAGAAAATCTCTTCTGAACCTTCGCCAGCTTAACAATATCCTTCCTATAACATAGTAAAGCAGGTTGATTATCAGCCAGTAAATCCTATCATTATACCTGATTGTAGGAGTAGGAAAGCTTCCGGATCAGCTACCCTGAAGAGGTCAGTGACAAAATTCTACAACATTTCACCCATAAATGTAGACTAATCCTATGGAGGTCTGTTGTCCAACTCTCAGAAGTGAGAACATAAAAAAAGACAGGCAGACAGTCTCACTTCTTTCATTTGTGCCTTCCTTGAAAAGAGAATGCAAAATTGTCTTCGCTAGCTGCTATTTACCTATGTGTTACACAGACGAGGAAAGCAAAGAATACTTGAAAGGCATTGAAAGTATTTGGATAAATAACAGAGAGAGTTATTATTTTTCTTCATCCATCTGGAAGAGTTGATGCTTCCAGAGATGCAGTTACCAGTGGCATGAAGTACATTCCAGTAACTCAACCATTCTTCATGTCAGAAGCAAGTTACAAGGAGTTGACTAGTTATGCACACAATGAACACACATGTTTGCCTGTCCTTTCTGCTCTTTCTCTTACTTATTCATTCACATGGACGTTATAAGGTAGTGAGCATTCTGTATCTATCGTGACTGCTTTTCCACTTTCTAGCCCAGCTTTGTTAAATCAAAAATGCATTGTTCTTGCTGTCACCCCAATGAGATCAGATGGATTACACTGTAAAGTTTAGGCTTTCCACTAATTGTTCACCAAGTTGTCTTCCAGTTTGATTTACTCCTTTCGGGGCAAAAAAAAGCCTGCTACATGTTAAGGAGTAATAACCATACTATAACGTCACCACATTTTCTTACATGTTGTTGCATGATTGTTTTTGAAATTGTAATTGCTCACGTGTGTCGCAGTATATGTGCAATTAAAACAGTGTGTTAACACCTGTGTCATTAAGCAGTACACTTTAAATGGATGTTTTTAACTCAGTGAGTACTCTATGCTAGTCTCATAATTGAACTCTTGGCTCCGTGCTGTCACTTTGGCTCATTATTTTGTTGTAATGACCAATATATCAAGAACGTGCATTTAATAAATACTTATTTTATGACAATTATGCTTTGGGAAAAGTTAATTTACCAGACCCCAAATGTTAATGTAATTGGATTGAAATGAAATGAAAGCCAGGTTTGCTTCAGGTTACAATGAGTAATTACTGTTGAATTTTATAGTTACTAAAATTCCAATTTGTAAAGAATGCAGTTTTGATTTGATTAGGACTTTGAAAAAATCGAGAAGCTGTATCAGAGGTGGTGTTTTCTCCCACTCCTCCTGGTGCCTTCACATTTTGTAATGTATGAATGTGGACAGTGGGCTATTTGGTTGTGAGGTCAGAGTGATAGGAGAAAATCTACAAGAGTGTTTATCTGCTGTACTGTAGATAATGTAACAATATCTTTATGATTGTTGCATAAAATCCACAGCAGCTAAATTTAAAGCAGCCACCGACGCAAAATGCACCCAAAATGAATTGCTGTATTTTCTGTCTTAGTTACAGAAGGATACAGGGTCAAATTAAGTCTAAAAATTGTGGGTGAGACCAGAACTGTGGGTTATTAGTGTCAGGAATTCACCACTATTCTAATAGGGAATTCAGGGGAAATCGTTTATTTTTAATCAAGGGAGTAGTTAGAATGGTGAGCTGGAACTTCTTGAGAATAGCATGGATACCTTTAAGTGGAAGGTAGATAAGCAAGACAAACAAACAGAAGGATATGTTGATGAGATTAAATGAGGAGAAATAGTTTGACGTTTATGTGAAGCCATGATGGAACTGTTGGACTGAGTTGCTTAGTGCTGTGTTGTTAATAATCAAGAAACAGGAAACCAGCTCGACAAGCCAACCAACCTCAACACCCACAACCTGAGCTACAAATCTACTCCAAAACCTTGTTAATAATCTATCGTACCCTGCTAGATGTTTCTGAACGTAGAAGGCCTTTGACTGCTTGGAAGCACATGGATGAGGGTGTTTAGAAAATGGTTTTATTATGTAGACAAAGTCAGAATACTGACCCAGGAATAATTACAGTGTGCTATATTTGCAAGTTGGTTGTTGAAAGACTTTACTGTTACTGTGGCTGTACTCATCTAGAACGTAATGCGCATTGGTTGTTGAAAGGCTTAGGGGAATTTTTAAGGTGATGAGGCTTGTACAATACTGCTTCTTCCCAGTGGTTGAGGTTGAGGTTGAGGTTGCAGGGGCAGGGAATTGCTGTCAAAATGACTTTCGTCTGTTGCAGTGTGTACTGTAGCCGTGGTGAGCTCCTGATCAAGAGAGTGGATTTTATTGATGCCGGTGCCAGCTGAATGAACAGGATGGTAGCAAACCTCTTCACTATTACTGTGGCTGTACTCATCTAGAACATAATGCGCATTCTTCAACGCTTTTGAACTTCACCTTTTACATGGTAGATGGGCCTTGAGGGATGAGAATGTAAGCTACTTTCTACAGAGTATTCTTCAGATTTCTATTGTTATAGTTAGTGTGTTCCACTTAAACGTTTGGTCTGTGATGACTCTCACAAATTTGCTAGATAATGATGGTGTCATTGAAGATGATGAAGACCCAATTGATTTTTTCTTGTTCGTGATGATAATTTCCAGACCTTTAAGTTCCCAAGAATTGTTGACCAAACCCAAACTGCTATTCATTTCTTGCTATAGACTTTAGAGCAGAGTTATGAATGAGAATAAACAATAGAGTCATCAGAAAAAATTTGCACTCTTGACTTTATGACAGAGAAAAGGTTACTGATGAAGCTGCTGAAGATAATTGAATTGAGGAAACTGCAGCAAGGAACTTGAGATCTCTGGGCTAGCACAGTAAACGAAAAATGGCATCTTTGTGAATTGGGTTACAGCTCAAAATAGTGAATCCAAATTAGTATGCTTAAGGCCAAAGAACAAAATTAGGATTGATCAAAAATCATTTCCCCTCAGTATGGTGTTGTGTCAAACCCAGGAACCCAGAGGGTCAACCTGATCTACTTTGCCTAAGCTTGCTCGAACCTTCTACAAAATGGAAAGAAAGAATAATCCTTAAAATGAAGTAACACTGAAGACCATAATAAAGGGGAAGGAACTGTTTTGAGGAGGGTTGAATGGAAATGAATGCGACTTTTGCATTTATGCTGTCCTCAGGATATTCCGAAGTCCATTATGTAAAATAAAGTACCGTAAAGTGAAGTTAATGTTATAATGTGGGATAAACAGGAGCCAATGTGTATATGGCAAGATCCCACAAATGGCAGTCAGATACTTGATTAGGTATTCTGCTGACATGGTATTGGCCGAGTGATAAGAATTGGTCAGGACACAGCAAGGACTCGCCTGCTCCTCATCAAATGATGCCATGGGAAGGGAAGACAGGATCTTGGTCCAATGTCTCATCCAGAAAGGTAGAATTACCAATAGTGCAGCATCCTTTGGTACTGCTTTGGGCGTTGGCTTAGATTTTATGCTGAAACCGCTGACCTTCTTACTCAGGATACGAATGTGCTCTTCACTGAGTGACAACTAGCAACTATTTAGACCTTACTGTTAAGAACTATTAATGGATTTAACTTGATCAGCAGTGGCATTTCCCCAGTACATCAGAAATGTAATTTCACCTGAGAGCTCAGCAATAAATTTTTCCATGGTACCATAAAATCTTTGGAAAAGTTTGCCCAAGTAAACAACCATCCCCAGTAATAGGAAGTGGTAAAATGAGTAAAAAAAAGGAGAGCCTAGTTGACCATGTCAATTTAATTGCATCTTTAGACTGATTAGAATATTATTATCTCTGATCTTCATACCAAGATGCATTGCCAAAGCCTGTGAGATAACAACTGCAGCCTAAGACTTTTCAAAACAATGTCATGTTCCCTTAAACTCCTGCAAGTTGGCATTTATTTTGAACTTTATGCACTTAATTGAGTCACAGTTTTTAAATGGAAAACATTTAACCTTCTTTCAGTATTATTTCACACATTCCTTGGGTTGGGAATGATTGGGTCAACGAGGCGGGGGGAAGGGATTTCCTTTCCCTCAAATGCACCTTATTAGTAATTGATGAACCCAATGCGGGAACCATAGGTTCTCACTGCTCACGACACAACAGTTTTTCAGAGCCAGTCAGCTGCTACTGCCATTCTTCTGTTCTCCTTTACCAACACAAGCTATAGTCCAAGTCGAAACATATGACCCAGCATACAGGACAGTGATTCATTCCAGCATTTATCTGTCTGACTTGTTCATTATTTCCATGTCTCAACATCAAATTGGAATCGTATAATAACTCCTTTCATTTATATAGTGCCTTTAACAAAGTATAAAGTGACAAGACATTTCATTTGAGCAATTATCAACAGAATCAGATGCGTCAAGGACATAGGACTTAAGGAGCCTCTTATAGGATGAGAACACAGATTCCAAGAAGCAATTTCACTGATATTAGGATGTCTGTTAGATGCTTGTGGGCCATATTCCTGTTGGCTACGAATAGTTCTTATGTTCTCTGTAAGTAATAGTGCTTGAAATGCATTGGAAAGTTTACCCGGCTGTTACATTTTCAGTCATTCTTTGGTGTTACTAGCAGGTAATAAAAAAATTATAAAGTTGTTGGCTTTCTTTTGTTCTTCCCCTCATTACGAGAGAGGGCTTTACTTTTGAACTGAAAGAGTTCTATACTCTTGGATGAAATATGTAAATGAATCCATGTCTGCCACTCAACAGGGGAGTTCTGCCCAGTGCCCCAGACTCAATCAGCATCACAGAAACAGAATGACTCATCCTTACCTCAGACCTGCTTGTGGGGTCTTCTGCTTGTCTACAAAAATCTGCTGTTGTGCTTGATCCATTACTACATTTAAAAGAATAAATCATTAGCTGTGAAGCACTTTAGTCTTTTTTCCCTTTACTCTTTCTTTTCATTTTCTCAATGGAATGATTGACTTTGACATACATGATGTCATGTATTTGAGAAGCAAAGATGATGTGGACTTCGCACCAGTGGGTTTTCCCTATTTTATGCCTCAGTGTTTTGGGGACTAGTTGATATAGATTGATTTCTACAATGCTTAATCAATAACTCACTATAATCATGTCGTGCAACTGCTAGATAGGAAAAGGTATTGAATTGTACCTTACTCTTTCTTTTGTTTAGCAATTCCAATTTCCTAATCTGAAATAATATTTGTGACCCACAATAAAGTACTAAAATGATTTTGTGTATGTCTATTTCTTCAGGTATCTTTATTCGACAAGTGCTGAATGTGTCCTTTGGGGTTCTTATTGCCTACCTCAGTCTACCAGTGGTTATAAACCTGCTCAGCTCAAAACAAATGATGAACACTTCCTTTAATCCGCTTCGAATTGTCAACACTTACGGAGCCTTTGGAAGGTACGAAGCAAGAGTAATTGCCTTATCTTCAAATATTCCAATCTTACAGGGGCATTATTTTGTCGTGAGTCGGGATTTAAGTTATACCCTCATTGCTGATTGTGTGAGACACCTTGAATTATAATAAATGAAGTCAAAGTTGATTGAATTTTTATCGTGGCTTGCTGACTACTGGTTTATCCCGGTTTGCTGACTACTGGTTTGTCCTGCAAATGGATACATATTTTAAAAATGCTCTTTATTTATTCTGTCTGGAATTCTTTACAGAATAATGGCCTTGTCTAGCTGACTGAGAAGTCAGGGTGAATCCACCTCTATGTGATTGGGTGTTCCACAGCTATTTTAAGGCCATCAGACCATTTGATGGCTCGAGGTGGGACTGTCTGCCAGTCTTGCAAATGGCCAGCAGCTTTCCAGCCCTACCAAGTTGCTGGGACTGTAGTCAGTCACTGAAGAAGAGATAGAGGAGACCTGGGCTTGAAGGTAAAACCCAGGATTTTGCTGGGGACAGGATGCCATGCCCAACAGGGCAGACTGAACAGTGCCAGGTTCATTGTGGCTCGAGGGAAGCAGGGTGCCTGACTAGTTGGAACGCTTCCATTTATACTGTAAAAAACACACTGCCTTTGACTTGCCATTGATCGGCCCACAGGCAAGTAGGCCCCAATACCTTCTGAGTCACAGGTAAACCCCCAATGGGGATGAATAGACGACTGGTTTGGTGCTGCTGCCATGGCAGTCAAATTCATGCCCTGTCTTCGTGCCAACCCAGGGAACCGTACACTTCCAGATTATTTCACCTAACTTACCTCTCATCCTATCAATAGATATGCCTGCACATTGTATCATAATTGGCTTCAGGAGCCAATTGAGTACCCAGGCCAGTGAAGCTGCAGCTGTGGTCTTTAATGCAGAGAAAGTTAAGAATGGAATTGTTTAAAATCATGAATGATTTTGATAAAGCAGCTGCTTCCAGGGAAGAATCATCAGCTGGTTTCTTAGCGAGGCCCAGTCCCATGCCTTAAGGAAAATGCAATTTTTTTTCTCTTTGTGGAATTATCCAATTCTGTTTTGAAAAATACAATTGGATCAGCCTCCATCAGGCTGTCAGGCTATGGATTTCAGATCCTAATTAGCGATGCTGTAACAAAGTGTTTCCTCACATTGCCTCTGGTTCTTTTGCCAATCATTTTACATTGATGTCCACTGATTCTTGAGCCTTCTGATAACTTCACCGTGTCTACTCAGTCCAGTCCCCTCCTGATTTTGAATATCTGTATCAAATCTCTTTTTCTCTCTGGAGAGGAACTCTAGGGCTGATGACTAGAGGGCGTAGATTTCAGATAATTGGCAAAAAGAAGTAGAGGCAACATGAAACATTCCATGTAAGCAAATTTCATGATCAGAATATACGACATGAAAGGATGAAAGCAGATTCAGTAGTAAGATTTAGTAATAGAATTGAATGAAACAAATTTCAGGACTGTGAGCTAAGAGCAGGGGTGAGTGGGTATAGGATTGCTGTAATTATACATCATGATCAAAGAGTTGTCAAAGAAATATGGGCCAAATAGCCACCTTCTTCATTGTTTTATTACTTGAACTGGGGTTGTCATAAAATTTGATGTGAGAACTTCTTTTGTTATTGCATCAACTTGACACAATGGCTGTTTGACCTGACTAGTAATCTGGTGATGCTCTTTCACTGTAGAACCTTTCAGATCTTCATCCCACTTATTTTAATGGGGTAAAACTGACATAAATGATTCATTCAATTGTGTGGGAAGCGAAGGGGGAATTTGCCCCATTGTGGCACAGAAATATATTTGCTGTTTACATTTACCATCTGCCCTTATGCAGTAAAAGTCAAGTCATTCATCTTCTCAAATCTGTGTAGCAGCCTGTGCAGGTAGGAGAATGCTGTTGTTAGCACTGGGGAAAAATAGTCGTTATTAGACTTAACTGGACTTCCAGATAATATGATGTTTTTATTCATCATGTAATTTTTTTTTAAAAATTACGTCGCTGTGAATTCTACTGTTGTTAGATTTGCAATATGATAATGACTTTGGCACAGGTCAAGAAATTATCTAATGTATTTTTCCTCATTATGTAAAACATGTCAATTTGAAATCTGGAATGCACTATCTAAAAGGACAGTAGATTCAAATTTCATCATTTTCAAAAGACAATTGAACATTTTCATGTCAATGGCAGGATTACAGTTTTATGCGATTAGATTGGAGAGTGCTTGGAAAGAACTGGTGTAGATTTATCAGGTTGAATGATCTCCTTCAGTATTGTATAGTTCTCTGAATGTTTGATTAGCTTATAAAAATACTGGCTAGGACTGCAAGAGTGTTAACCTCTGTAGTTATGTGCAAACTAATCACTGCGAGTCATCATCACATGGTCAGAAGCACTCACTTAGAGGTACAACCAAACTAATTTACCATTGGCACAACCGATCAAAATTGCAGAAGCAATTTGGAGCTTTGGTCAATTCATTGCACAGTGTAAGCTTTGAGTCCAGAAGTGTACAGCAGAGAAACCTTTTTGACCAGTTTTATTATGTTAACTAATGATGCATAATTGATGCATAAGTTCACTAAAATATCACCTTCACAGTAAAAATATACAGTGGAATGAAATTTATGACAGATGTTGAATTTACATAATTCAAATGATGCAAATAACTTGCTCCTTTTAAAAATTTTCCAACAACTGATTTACTAAGTGTTGCTGATTAGTAACACAGATTTAGAACAAACTCCATATTTCATACATTAATGAGGTGAGTCACCTGACTACAGGAGCACTTTGTATGCTGGGAATAACATTAACCTTTTCCAGCCCAGAAAGCTGCAGTCAGTAAAATATTTCAGTGCTTGTTGGCCATGTGCAGTTGGAAACTGGCAGTCTACTTACCTGGCATGACTGGCTGGCACCAGCAAAAAGGGAGTGGCTTGACCCATCTAGAATTTTTATCCAAGGAGAAAAGGGGAATACATAAATACTTCATTTAATTAGGCATGAAGGCGGTTCTTGAGCTATGCAAGATTAGGAAACTTGCGGCATTGTTGTGATGGAAGAAGAAAATATTATTATTGTCTTAGTGCTTAAGGGCATAGTTTTTTGTTTCATTTCGGATGTTTTCTGAAAGTAGTGCCAAGATGTCGGAATGTTTATTTTGCCTACAAACCCATCCCAAGTTGCTTTGGGTCTGGAGTCACATGCAGCCCAGACAAGGTAAGGATGGCAGTTCTCTCCCCTAAAGGACATTAGCGACCCAGAGAGGATTTTCTGAAATTGACAATGGTTTCATGGTCATCCTTAGACTCTCAATTCTGCATTGTTATTGAATTCAAGTTCCACCACCTGCTATGGCGGAATTTGAACCCAACACCCCAGGACATTACCTGGGTTTCTGGAGTAACAGTCCAGCATAATACCACCAGACTGTTCCCTCTCCTAAGCATGCAAGTTTATTTTGAGAAAAAAGGTTTACAACATCAGATGTATTGTTAGCTTAGCCATATCCAAAACAGAAGAAGATAAGTCCCGAATGGCATAGAGGTCAGTAAGAGAAGAGCGCTAGAAATGAACTTTTGAAATGCCAGAGAAGAAGACATTCTACAAGAGTCTCAGAAAGATACATCAACTAAAGATAATAGCATCAAGCGAGTGTAGAGGTTGGTCAAAACTAACCTGACTACAATTGCACTAGCTTAAAAAGGTTTAAAGTGGGGGTAATGATGACTCTCCTCTGTGGCTTGAGTGTTCATGAAGTTGTTGCTGGGGTAAAAGGCTGGCCTATATCACCTGACCTGGTTGGCCAGGCAAAGTAGTATTGGGCCCTCTTGAAATATCGCAACCTAAGCAGTTTTTTTACAAATGAGTGATTTGTGAGGCCAGGTTATTCAATAGTTGAGAGTCAGCAATGTTTGTCTGGGGCTGGAATCATACACAGGCCAGACTGAGTAAGGACAGCAGATTTCCTCCCCTAATATTATGTTAATGAAGCCGATGTTGAGTTTTTAATGACAGTTACCCAGTCCCATATTTCTGTTACTGGGTTTTTCTTTTTAAACAGATTGAGATTCTCACACTCCTATTTTGTGATTGGAATTCACATTCTCTGGTTATTAGGTCATTGTTTGCCAGTCCAGTAACATAGCCACTAGACCATGATATATCCGTGCATTTTAAGCCATTTTCACAGGTAGTGTGGGAGAAAATATCACACAGATAAAATTTATACACCCCTCACTGACACCAGTGGCTTTACTGAATGGTAAGTGGATCTAGAAACGCTGGATGATGTTTTCTCCCCGTCTCTATTTGAGACACTGAGAACAATTGGAAGATTGCCATCACTACTGTGATAGAAATTGCCTACCTAGGCACAAGGATTTGAATTGAACGCCATCCTGTTCTGGGCGACCAGGTGCCCTTTCACAAAGTGATGTAGTTAGCTTTTGATGGACAAACAACTTAAATAATGTAAAAGAAAAACAAATTGATTTCAAAATTTGGGGTCAGGTAAACACATGATGAATAGGATTACATGAAATGGGATGGGAGGAGGCTAATGCAGAGCATTGATCATTTCATAATCATTAGTATTCTGACAATGGAAGTGGAGAAAAAAATTCTTTTGATCATTCAGTGTAATTTTTTTTGTTTCTGTTTACCTATAGTATTACAAAGGAACGGACTGAAGTCATAATTCTGGGAACAGTGAGTCAGGATCCGAATGACCCGAGTGCCTTGTGGGAGGAATACGAGTTCAAATGTAAACCTGGTGATTTGAAGCGGAGACCATGTATTATTACTCCATACCATTACCGCCTTGATTGGCTTATGTGGTTTGCAGCATTCCAGGCAAGTGTTTTGAAGGGAGAGGCTGTTTGAACAGTCATTGCGGGCTGTACAAATAAGCTAGCATATTTATTTTCTGAGATCAAATTAAAACTTTGAGCAGGAAAATCACACTGATAAGAATATATGGGGTTATAAACTGAGAACCAGCATCGTTTTTAAAATTATAGAAAGATGAGTGCAACTTCCATAACATTACTACCAATACCTTTCAGTATGAACGAGGTCAAGTAAAACTACCAAATGTCAACTGGTGGGCCGAATATAACTAAATGTCTTTCGGTCTGTTGAAGTTAGCTTCTACAAGCATTTGGAACAATGAGGCCATCAGTGTGTGGATATGAGCATTATCCAGCTGCTTAATTGGAGAGTTTTTAACTTTAGTAAGTGCAAATTTTTCAAACACTTGATTTTATTTTCTTACTAGATGTGATGTTTGCAATTTTTTATGCTCTATTCCTTGTGGTCTGTCTGCCTTTCTGTTCCATGTCTTTTCTGAAGTCTCTTGTGAGTTGCCTATTTGAATCCAGGACGAGTAATTTCAAAGGCCAAAGAGTTCCATTCGTCTCGCTCACTTTGGTTCTTCACCCAGTGCCAACACTCCAGTCACACTGTCTTGAAAGGAGAAAGTTTCCCAATGCAAAAGGGAACTCAATCATTCCTTCAACTTCATACAACATTCTGTTTCCTTGGCTTTAAAACACAAAATAACTAACTGCATTGTCATCATAAGCCAAAGGTACCGCATGCCCATCAATGTGACTCCACAGTTTTATTTTTTTAAATTCATTTACAGAATGTGGGTGTTGCTGGCTTAGCCAGTCATTTATTGCCCATCTGTTCCCTCAACAGCTTAGAGTCAACCACATTACTGTGGGTCTGGAGTCACAGGTAGACTAGATGAGGCAAAGACAGCAGTTTCCTTCCCTACAGCAAAAGTGAACCAGATGGGTTTTTCTGACAATCAGCAATGGATTCATGGCCATCGTAACACTCCTAATTTCAGATTTTTTAAAAATTGAATTCAAATTCTACCATCTCCCTGGCAGGATTTGAACCCAGGTTCCCCAGAATATAACCTGATCTCTAAATTTAATAATTCAGCGATAATACCACTAAGCTGTCACCACTCCTATGCATTTGAGTGGCATTATGAGAACAGCTCAGAAAGTCACTGCCCACCAAAAATGCAGATCCTCAAGTAATGTTTAATTACCAGAGTTACCCTTGATGTAAGTTTTAAAGGTTGCCTGTTTGACCTAAGAATCTGTAGATCTGTATTGTAGTCCTTCATGGCTTCACCACTCCCTGTCTCTGTAACTTCTTTCTCCAAAATTTTTGCAGTCCTCTAATTCTGGTCTTTTCCCGCACCTGATTTTAATTACTGTACCATTGCTTGCTGTTCCTTCAACTGATGATGCCTACATCTATGAACTTCTCACTCTTCCTCCAAAGGTGGTCCTTAAATTGTATCTCTTGGACAAAGGTTCAGCTGCCTTGGTATTTCTTATGTCTGTTTCATGTGGATCTGTGTGTTCGTTTAAAATGTCTTCCATTCAAATGCAGTTTACAAACCTAAATTGTTTCTGTTAAACATGCTAGCATTATCTTCATTTAAAATTCCCTAAATCTAGTGGCTTATTTCCTTTTTCTTCAGCTGTTTTTTGTGTTTTTCTTATGCCTTCCTTTATCCTGAAGACCTGAGCTAGGCTACCATTGCCAAGGACCACAAGCAGTTCAAACCCAAGTCTCATATGAACAGAAAGAGACCATTCAGCCCCTCAAACCTGCTCCAGTGTTCATTTGGATTGCATGCAATCTGCAGCTCAGTAAATGTTTGAATTTGATTGCATTTATTTCTAAATAGATTGATGGATTCAAAAGCATCAGCATTTGCAAACTAGTTCTAAAATCAAAAATCACAATCAACTGTTCATCTTGTTCAGGAGCAAGTTAGTGAAACATGAACTGCTGCACAAGAGATAATTAGTGACAAGTTCACAAATCAGTATATGTGTTGAGGTTGGCTCGCTGAGCTGGTTTGTTGTTTCGCAGATGTTTCGTTACCAGGATGTGGTAACATCCTCAGTGCAGCCTCCGATGAAGTGTCGGTGTGTTTTCCAGCCTGGTTTTTAAACTCTGGTGTCTGTTGAGTTGGGTTGCCTCACTTCCGGTTTTCCTTCATAGTGGAATGTATATGAGGTCGAGTTCAATGTGTTTATTAATAGCATGCTTTGTGGAGTGCTAGGCTTCTAGGAATTCTTGTGCCTGTCTCTGCCCAGCCTGTCCCAGGATCTTGGTGTTCTCCCAGTTGAAATGGTGGTTCTTATCCATGTGGATTGAGATGAGTGAGTATTGGTCATGTCTTTTTGTAGCCAGATGGTGTTCATGTACTCTTGTTGTGAGTTTCCTTACTATTTATCCAATGTAGTGTTTCTCGCAGTCTCTGCAGGGAATCTTGTAGATGACATTAGTCCTGTTCATGATGAGGAAAGGATCTTTAGTTCGAGTGAGCAGTTGTCATAGGGTTGACGTGGGCTTGTGTGCCACTCTGATGCCCAGCGGTTGCAGGAGTCTTGTGATGAGTTCTGACGTGTTCCTGGTGTCGGGTAGTGTGATGAGTGTGTCAGGGTGTGTAGTATCTTTCTGATGTTGTTCATGCATGTATCGTCTGATCCAGTTCTTTGATATCCATTATCCTTGAAAACCTTGCAGAGGCATTCTTCTTCCTCTTGACATAGTTCCGTGTTGCTGCAGTGTGTTGTTGCCCAGTAAATAGTGTTCGCACGCAGCTTTGTTTGTGTGTGTTGGGATGTTTACTGTTGAAGTTCAGTAGCTGGTCTATGTGTGGGGCTTTTCAGTGTACTTTCGTTTACACAAGCCGGAAATCCCCCCTCACACCCATAGTCTCCCTACCAGGCACACCATCGCACAGATTGGCCAAGGAATTACAAAGGACGCTCAGGCACCTAGTCAACAAGTCACTCCATTCTATCCACTCAGCCCAAGAATTCCTTAACTCCATCAAAGGCATAAAGATAGATGACAAAGAGACTATGATATCATTTGATGTCACTGCCCTATTCACATCAATAGACATACTACTAGCAAGGGAAACAATGTCAACTTTACTGGAAGAAGAGCAAGATTCCAGTGAAACCATCTCCAAGGACAGCATGCTCGAACTACTGGATCTATGCCTCACCACCAACTTCACTTTCAACAGCCAGACATGTGAGCACATCAACGGGATGCCCATGGGATCACCTATCTCTGGACTCATAGCAGAGGCAGTGATGCAAAGACTAGAAAGGACTGCTCTTCCACAAATCCAACCAAAACTATGGATACGTGATGTAGACGACACCTTTTCCATCATTAAATGGACCAAACTAGATGAGACACACAAACTTATAAACAACACCCTCACTGGAATAAAATTCACCAGAGAGGAGGAGAGGACTTCATGATAGACCAGAAGACAAATGGGGAACTGCAAACAAAAATACACTGAGAAACCACACACACAGACCAGGTACTGAATTTCAACAGTAACCATCCCAGCACACACAAACGAAGCTGCATGTGAACACTATTTAAAAGAGAACAACACACTGCAGCAACACAGAACTACACCAAGAGGGAGAAGAATACCACTTCCAGGTTTTCAAAGCTAATGGATATCCAAAAAACTGGGGCAGAAGATGCCTGCACAAACAACATCAGAAAGATACTACACACCCCGACACACTCATCACACTACCCTACATCAGGTACACTTCAGAACTAACCACAAGACTCCTACGACCGCTGGGCATCAGAGTGGCACAGACGCCCTAGAACAACTGCTCACCCGAACTAAAGACCCACTCCCTGCCATGGACAGGACGAATGGCATCTACAAGATCCCCTGCAGAGACTGCGAGAGTCACTACATCGGACAAACAGGAAGGAAACTCACACCAAGGCTACACAAACACCAACCGGCTACAAAAAGACACGTCTAATACTCACCCATTTCAATCCACATGGAGAAGGAGAACCACCATTTCAACTGGGACAGGCTAGGCAGAAACAGACACAGGAATTCCTAGAAGCCTGGCACTCCACGAAGCAAGCCATTAATAAACACTTTGAACTTGACCCTCATATACATTCCACTACGAAGGAAAACCAGAAGTGAGGCAATCCATCTCAACAGATCCCAGAGTTTAAAAACCAGGTGGGGAAACGTGTCAACACTTCATTGGAGCCTGCACTGAGGATGTTACCAAGCATGGTGACAAAATGTCTGCGAAACAAGAAACCAGCTCGGCGAGCCAACCACCCTCAACACCCACAACCCAAGCTACAAATCTACTCCAAAACCTTAGAAGCAGTATATGTATTTCCAGCTATTTCAACTATCCCAGCAAGTGCAATGTTTTGTTGTGTCTATCTGCTCCAATTCAGGTTTAGTAATAACTGCAAAGATTATTGTACTTTATGTAACATTGTAGGGATGTAGAGTACAGTGAGGTAATGACAAAAATCTCATTCTAAAGGGAAATGTATATCATACTTGTCAGTATTTTAAACTTCTGACGCAGTCTTAATGTTCACCTGAGAAGGCTGAAGTACTCTCGTGTACACAGCACGCAACGAATTGCATAATGGTAACTTCATATTTCTTGAAGAAACTGGCCAGACGGAATGTTCTCTCTCGGATTCAGAAGATCCAAAAAATTTAGGCAGGAAGTACATTTTTCATCACTTCTGGATCTGACAGGGCATCTTTCTATACACTTTGCTCAGCACCTGACACTTTATTTCACCAACTGCTTCTGAAAATCTTTTCCAAATGTTTACTGTAACTAACGTCCTATCCTAAAAGAAAAATGTGCTGATTGACAGCCTTGGCATCTGTCAGTGAATGACAACTTCTTACATGTCATTTGTTTTATTATACATCAGACTGGCGGTTTTAAGTGAAGAGAAAGCCAGAAGTTCAAGGCAAGTGTGTTGAAAACATTAACAAAACACAAGTTCAGGCATGAAGTGTACTGTTTATCAGTGAAATGTTCTTTAAAAGAATTTTTTTTTCCTTCTGCACATTTGTCCCTGAATTTAACATAAGTAACATTGTACACTGATGCAAGGATAAATACATCCAGCATTTTTCTTTCATTTTGCTTTATTGTTTCTTTTGAAACTGAGCATAAGCAATTTTTACATGAATTACTGCATGTTACTTTATGTCGTATTGAAAGATTGCTGCAATGCTAAAAATTCCGCTGTTCACACGAGGTGTTAAGTCAGCCTGCCCTCTCAGGTGAATATAAATGATTCAATGGCATTTACTTGTTTAAATAAATTATATAAGTTTGATTTGAAAGAGCTCAGTGAAGTTACCCTACTATCCTCATTAATATTCACCAACCATTAGAGTCATAGAGATATACGACATGGAAACAGATCTCTGGTCCAATTTGTCCATGCTGACCAGATATCTTAAATTAATCTAGTTCCATTTGCCAGCATTTGGTCCTTCCTATTCATATACCCATCCAGATGCCTTTTAAATGTTGTAATTGTACCAGCCTCCACCACTTCCTCTGGCAGCTCATTCCATACACACACCACACTCTGTGTGAAGAAGTTCGCCTTTAGGTCCCTTTTAAATCTTTTCCCTCTCATCTTAAACCAATGCCGTCTAGTTTTGGACTCGCCTACCATAGGGAAGAGACCTTGTCTATTCACCCTATCCATGCCTCTCATGATTTTATAAATCTCTGAGGTCACCCCCTCAGCCTCAGATGTTCCAGGTAAATTAATGCCAGCCTCTCCCTATGGCACAAACCCTCCAAGCCTGGCAACTCCCTTGTAAATCTTTTCTGAATCCTTTCAAGTTTCACAACTTCTTTCCTAAAGTAGGGAGACCAGAATTAAATCCAGAAATCAAAAAGTGGCCTCAGCAAAGTCCTGTAATTATTCTTGTTAAGTAGATTATCTGGTCATTATTATACTGTTGGTTGTGGAGCCTTGTTCTACACAAAATAGCTGTTGTTTTTTCCTGTATTACAACAGTGGGACCACTTCAAACATACTGCATTATCTGTACAATAATTTTGGAAGTCCTGAGATTGTGAAAGGTACATAAATACATGCCTTTCTTTAACAGGTTATTTTGTCATTTATCTCAAGCTATGACCAAGCACACTGTCACTCTTGTCCCACTACATAAATTAAACATACATTTCCCAGTCACCAAGATTGCCAACTGTGTACCTTATTAGCATCTACCAACCAAGTTTCTTAACAAACCTAATTTTATTCCCAAAACAGCTCTATTCAATAAAGATACAACAATCGGTTCACATAGTAATATAGAAGTGTACATATTATGCCTCCAAATATTCCTCAATCTGTACAAAAATACAAGCATAAACTTAAGGAAAAATTAGACTTCTCTGAAAATAACTTTCACAGCAAATGAACTTTGGCCAATGGGTAACTCTTGAAACAAGAAAAGATAAGGCTTAGAATGTTCCAAAGTTTTTGCTGTGATGTTCCAGCAAATGCTGTCAAGTCACTGTCAATGCTCAGTTGTGTCTGGAATCTGTCAGACGTAGCTTGCTCAGGAATTAGATTATTGAGAAGTTTCTCTAATTGTTCTTTCAGAAAAACTAATTAGTTTCACCCTAAATTCAACAAGAAGATTCTTTTAGAAATAGAAGGAATCAGCTGGGCAACCTTTCCTTGCAGATTCTTGCCTCCAACTAACTTCAGGTATCAAAGCACTATCCATCCAATCACTATTCAAAATAGCTTGCAGGGGCTAAAGCAAAGCAAACCACTGTCACCAGTTAGGAGATTTCGGGGAAGCCTCATTTAAAGACCTTTCAACAATCTCATGTAAAGAAACCACACTAGGTACTTTCACAAAACTTGAAATATGCCCATTTTTCCACAGTGCTTCAAAACGTAATCCTCAAAGAAATATTAAAGGTGAAGTGGCTTTGTAACGATTGCTACTCGTAAACTGATAGCAGCATTTAATGATGTAACAATGATCACTTTTGAATAAAAATAATTACCTTGCTGTGAAACATTTGGGGACATGGTGATTGTGAAAGTGTCGAAACGCAGCAAGTTCTTGTGCTCCTAAGATGCTGCTTGGCCTGCTGTGTTCATCCAGCTCCACACTTTGTTATCTCGGATCCTCCAGTATCTGCAGTTCCCATTATCTCTGATCACAAGTTCTTTATTTGCTTTCTTTCTCACAAATGTTTCGCCTCCTTGTTTGTTTCAGTTTTGTTTCTCTTGTATGCAATGTTGTATTGACTTTCTACAAAACAACTTACCCCTGATTATACAGTGCTATCTTCCAAAACAGAAACAGATTTTCAGTGTAATAAACAGAAATAATGTATGCTCGAAATCTGAAGCAGAAATTGCTGGAGAAACTAAGCAGATCTGACAGCATATGTAGAGAGAAAGCAGAGTTAATGTTTCGAGTCCAGTGACCCTCCTTGAGAACATGGAGATTTTCAAAGTATGTAATATTACAATCCCACGCGATACTGCAGTAGCTTCATAATGTTCCAATCCATGTCCATCATTATCCTGTCAAATATCTCAAGTCATTGGTCATGATACTCCCCATTAAACCAAATTTTCAGATCATCACTGGAAAATTCACTATTTATTATTCTTCTCAGGTTGGATTTAACCACTGAAGTCATGTGCTTACAAAAGGAGTTCCAAGACTTTGACACATCGATGGCAAAAGAATAGTGATAAAGTTTCAAGTGACCATGATGTTTGGCTAACAGGGAAGCTTGCAGGTGCTGGTGTTACCATGTGTCAACTACCCTGGTCCTTCTAGGTGGTAGGGGTCACACCTGTATGGATAATGTTGTTAAAAGAGACATGGTGATGTTGAGTTTCTTGAGGTTCTAATTGCACTCATTCAAACAGTAGAAACTATACCATCACGCTGCCAACTTGCTCCTTATAAATGAAAGACAGGCATTGAAGAGTTAGGAGAGGAATTAAAGTGTTCCTCACTGCAGAATTACAAGTCTCTGAAGTGCTGATGTAGCCATACTATTTTTCGGCTGATCTAGTTGAGCTTCTGGTCAATGACAGTCCCGTCACCACTATCTTCCTCTGCCAGCTTCACCCCACCTAGAATGTTGCTATTGGAACTTCAGCAAAGGTAATACAGTTGAACATCAAGGGAGTTTGCTGCATTCTCTTTTGTTGGAGCTGGTTATTTCTTGGAACTTGAGTGATGAGAAATGGTGTTTGCTACCTAATAGTGCAAACCTGAATGTTTTCCAGGTCTTTGCTGCATTCAGGCATGGATTTCTTCAGTAACTGAGGAATTACATATGATGCAATCAAACAAATCACATTGTTGGTTTGGGGATGTGATTCAAACAGCTGATGGTAACTATTTTGTTTACGTATTTCAGGATGATCCACTAAAAAACACAGAGGCCAAGGAGTACTAGATTGCAACAATACAGGACTGTTTGTCAAACGAGTCAACTCCTCCATTGCAGAGATCTCTTCATTCTTAGATTTATCTGTACCTTAAGTTTACTAAATACTTGTGCTGCCTCTCTTAAATCTTCTAAACTTAGGTTGGGCTGTATTTAACATGGACTGTTATTTCAAGCGTTGTGAAACTTTAGTTCAGGTTTATATAGTTGAGAATATAACTTCTGGTATTGGGAACTAAAATTTAACTTTAGAATAATTGAGGCAAATAGAGAAACAATAAGCTTTCTGATGTAAGTGTTTCTCGAACCAGCTTACATTTGTTACATCTAAAAACTAACTTATTTTTGTCCTGCAAGGTCAGAGTTAATGATAATAAAAGCCATGAGCAATGAATGATCCATTTCTAAAGTTACAATGGAGCCAGGGAGTCTGATGACAAAGTCATGAAACGCTAGCAGCATTACAAATAATTTATACAAGTTGCAGTATCAGAGTTGTGTTGAAGGAAAGAGAATTCATGTGCATTCACATTTGGGTCATTCTAAAGTAAGCCATATTGCAGTAGAGATAGTGATTTAATGTGGAACCTTGGTTTGAAGCTTGGAACAAAATGAAGTTGCTGGAAAAGCTGGGCAGGTCTGGCAGCACCTATGAGGTAAAAATCAGAGTTAACATTTCGGGTCCAGTGACCCTTCCTCAGAACACCTTGGTTTGAAGCTTCATTTGTTTAATTTATCTGTGCATACTTGCTGACAGAAGCAAACAAACCAAGTTTGTTTTGTGAGGGAAATGCAGCTGGAAGATATGGTCTATTTTATGGCCAGTAAAAAAAAGGTTTTTTTTGATAGAAAGCAGTCAACTTGAATAGTTTTGAGCTCTTTAAAGAAGTTTGGATTGTTTAACCAAATGATAATGCAAGTGTCCCATTACAGTTTGTACCTAAAGGAATTTATGACATATTAAGGAAAGTTAAAATAAATTCTAAAGGACTGTGGCATACGTTTTTGGATTGGTAATAGGAAAAGTCGATGATCTTTTAAGAGCTTGTAAGGTTTGTGAACTCTTGGGGGAATTAAATGTAGAGCTGCATTTATAAACTTATTCCTGCAAAGCTGTTGCGTTATGTTAGGGATGTTTGATTCATTTAATTCTGCTTTATATATACATTAATGTTTATTTTGTTAAAAAAGCATAAATTCTTGCGACATAATCCTGTCAGTTAATTGTTGGGTGTTTGCACTTTTTTAAGAAAATAAATGGACCTCAACGGGATCATAAAACAACGCATATGTAGGCTGGTAAATGACAACAAACTAGGTTGGAAAATTGATATATTCAACAAGAAACTGGAATTTGTTTCACATATGAATATTATGGAAATGTTATGACTGCTGAAAGCCTGTGTACAAGAGATTTGTAGGATATTGGAATAAATTGCAACAGTGTAGCCTTGAGCCATTTATTTGTAGCAGCTTCCATTTGTTTAAAATTTCATATGCAAGAAGTGTTTTAATTCAGTGTCTTTTTGCGCTCCAGTAGTCCCATATGGCCATTTCCAAGTAACTAAATGAAACAATTTGGAGCTGTTTTCATTCAGTACAGGGTCATTGACACAAATCAGTTTTAACTACTGTGGAGGTGCTAGAATTGTGTGTGAAAATGAATCTTACGTATTATTGTTCTATTTAGTTTGAATTAAAACTCTTCTTGGGCTGTACTTGTGTTTTGGCTAGGTAGATTTGCTTTAAAGCAGTATGTAATTCATTTTGCTTGAGGTGTTCTATTTCATTTGTGGTTCATGGTATAGCTGCTATTCTGTGCCCCTGAGCTTCCATTTATTGTCTGCCCAGGTATGGAATCTCACTGTAGCTGGCATTCATTGTGGTAAAAACTGACAGCACTTCAACTAATTCATTAGCTGTAACATGCTTTGAGGTTATGACAGATATATGTTAATGCAAGTTCTGTATTGTGTTACAAAGGCAAACTACTGTGAAAGTTGAAAAGTATCGCTGGATTCTAGCCATGTGACTGTTCTTGATCTGTTCATTGAGAACTGTCAACGTGACATTTAATTTCTCCACTCACCTTATCCACTGTAACCTGTTGTACTCTGTTCTCTCAGGTATTACCCTAACTTTGTTACTAAACCAGCTGAAAAAGGTGGTGTTGTTATCATCTGATGTACTGGCCTCAACCTTGCAGACACAAAGCAGCAACTCTCGGACACTTTTTCCTACCTCCATCTGGATCATGACCCATCACTGAACTTCAAGCTGTTATTTCTGGGACTGTCACTGACCACATCTCATCTGGAGATCTTCCTTCCACAGCTTTCTACATTACAGTTCCTTATCCTCATGTATCCCATGTCTGCTTTTTTCCTAAAATCTGGAAACTGAATTGTACTGACAGACGTGTTGTTTCGCCCTGTTCTAGCCTACAGAGCTTATTTTTTCCTATCATAACTCTGTTTCTCCTTCTCATGTCCAGTTTCTTCCTACCTATATTTGTGATTCTCCTGGCATGCTATATTATTTTAGTAATTTTCAGTTTCCTGGCATTACCAACCACTTTATGACTGTGGACAGACAATCTCGCCATCATCTATTACAATGGCCTAAGAACTGTCCATGTCTTCCATGTATGGAGACCTAAACAGTCGCAGTCCATTAATTCCACTTGGCTGAGCTTATTCTTTTGTTGAACAATTTCACCCTCAAGTTATGTCACTCCATCCAAATAAATGGTGTGGCTATGGCCACTCGGATGGGCTGTAGATATGTCTGTATCTTTGTGTACTATGTGAAACATTCCTTATTCTAGGCCTGCTTAGATCCCCCTCCCACTAGTGTTTATCCAGTACATCAATGACGGTATTGGTGCAACTTCTGGCTCTCTTCCAGAATCTGAAAATTCATCAAAGTTGCTTACAATTTCTCTCATTTTCGCAGATTAATCTCAGACTTCTCCTTTTTTTTGCAAACTCAATGACTTCCACAACTACTTCAACTATATTTACTGTTTCATGTCGGCTTCCATTCCATGTGTGCGGTTTCTCTGTTTCTTTCCTGTCTATTCCAATGATGCTACCTTCCACTGCAGTGCTTTTGACATGTCTACCTTTTACTCAACTGACGATTTCTCCCCCACTTCATGATTTACATGAGCTTCAACCATGTCTGACTCATTTCCCTCACTTATTCCCATATCCTTCCCATTCTGACCAAAACCATGAGGGGTGTCCCCAACTCTCCTTTTTTTCCCTAGTAGCCTCTGTATTCAAAGAATCATCCTCTCCTATCTCCACCAGTTACATCATGATTCTCCCATCAAACATCTTGCCTTTGTCTCTCAGCATTCCCAAGGGACCATTCCCTCCTCAACACCCTGATCCATCTCCAACCCGTGGTGCCTTTCCATGCAATTGCCGATGGTGTTATAGTTGACCTTTTACCTCCTCCATCCTCACTGTCCTCACTTATACTTTGCATAAGCCAGTCTGCGATATTTACTGCTCACTGAAGAAGAGTCACATCGGACTCAAAATGTTAAACTCTTTTGCTGAGTTTTGCTGGCATTTACTGTTTTATTTCACATTTCCAACAGCTGTAATAGTTTTCTTTACTCTTATAAAACTTGCAATCTTTGATTAGCTTTCATCTGTTCCATATAAATGGCTATGCTGCTTCTTTAAACTATTCCAAACTTAGGCTTGGCTGCATGTTACACAAGAAATTAATTCAATTATTAATGGGAATACATTTCGGCATGCTAGGGCAGAAAATAGACACCTTTAACAAGGAATTGGATGGATTTGAAATTCAGCAAGACATGCATTATGATTAAAATGTCAGTGGAAGGATTCTTAATGGTGGTTTGAATTTCTGGGATAGCCAAGCAGGGACAGAGATTCTAAATGTCGAATTCCACAGAAAAAGACCTTTAGAATCAAATGAGTTCTCACCCAATGATTCAAGTAAGAGGCTAGCGGCACCTGAGTTGAGCAGTTTACAGCTGTAAGAACGGGTTGGAGGAGCTTTGAGGGGAAACCTTTCCAGGTATAAGCAAACATCTGAGAAACATCAATCCTTATACAAATTATCAGCAAAGAAAAGCTCAGATCTAGTGCTTAATCTTCCAATTTTTGATAAGTATCTGTCTAGGGCTTATTAGGAGTGTAAGTTAGATGGCTATAGAATGCCATGTAATTTAAAAAGTCTGGTTTGGATTACAAATAATTATACATTTATTATCTTGAACTTAACTATTTAAGATAGAGTGCATTTATTAGTAGCCATGTGCTTTGATTTTTTTTGTCTTAAATGGAAGACCACTTATTTTAAATAGTGTACCTTAATACTAGTCTCTCCCACAAGTGGTAATGTCCTTTTAGTATTCATCCTGTCAGTTTCCTTTAGGATCTTATATATTTCAATAAGGTCAATGCTGATTCAAGTCAAATGAAGGCTGTCTTATCTAACATTTCCTCATCAGACAACAAATCCTCCCCCAAATCTCCCATTATGAGAATCAATCAAGCAAACCTTTTCACTGCTTCCAAAACAATTATTCCTTTCTTAAATAAGCAGTACACAGTACTCCAGATACAATCTGACCAATACCCTGACCAGCTGTAGTGAGATGGCCTTGCTTTATATTCATTCCTTTGCAGTAAATGATATCTTGATTGCTTTCCTAATCAGTTGCTGCATACTAACTTTGTGTGATTCATGTATCAAGGCACTGATCTCTATGTACTGCAGAGTTTTACAACCTCCGTTTAAATAATATGCTGCTTTTCTGTTCTTCCTGCCAAAGTTGACATGTTCTTATACTCCAGTCCAGAAAAGGTATAGAAGTATCAAAGGATCTCTACACTTTATTTGGATATGTTCTTGACTTGTACAAGAAAACTATCAACAGTTTTGTCATAGTGCTTGCTTTATTCACCCTTCCTTTTCTTAGTTCCCCATGTTTGCCTTCCTACTGCCGCTTCTCCACATGGACATTTTCTTTCTTTTGTATTTTTCTTTGTCTTGTATTTTCTGTCACTGTCTTTTTTACTCCTGTCATATTTCATTTCATTTCCCATTCTTCTCATCATTCCTTAAATCCCTACTGCCTCTCAGATCTTGAGATAATAAGCAGTCTACAATGTTGTAGCAAAATAGTTGCCAAGATTATCCGAGAAAATAAGCATTTCTGGAGAATCTGGCACCCATGTGTGCAGTTTCCTTGTGTAATTGGAAAGCTTTTAGAAACTGACATTCATGGGAAATCCTTTATGTATTAGTTTTTTTTCAGTATTAAGTTCCCTAGAATGCAGCCAAAATTACTGTAAAAGGGTGACACAGTTGCAGATGGAGCAAGATACTTGTGATAGAAAACTGGATTCTCAAAGGAAGGTGCAGACTAAAGTGAATGGCCTTTATGAATGGTTGAAGCTCTAAGTTGGATTTTCTGTGTGGTAAAACTTTTCAGTTTTATATGCCAAGGTTAGTTTAGCATTTGCATTGATAAAGTTTCTCCATAAGGTTTACTTAATTTACTAAACTAAACTGAAAAATTACAGGTAAAACATTGGATTAATTGCATAAAACACAGGAACGTACCATTTGGCCCTACTAGTCAAATGGCAGGCTTATGCTCCAAATAAGCCCACTTTCTTTGTCTAGTATCTCACTTCCCTTTAAATGCATCTATATGTAGCCCTCAGTTCCACCTTCTCACCACTCTTATGGTTTTGAACTCTTGTGATGCCTTTTTAGCAGGCAGAGAGGCATTTTGACCCAAGACAAGATAACATGAAACAATCGAAACCAAAATGGGAATCACGTATTGTTGTTTGAGACATGTTATTAGATGAGAGAAGAAGGGGACACTTTACATCGAAATTTCTTCACTTGACCTGGCCATGTTTGCACCAATACCGAAGGCCTTAAGTGGGAAAGTGTAACAAACTCCCTCTTACCTGCTTTATACCAAAGGGAGCAAAAAGAAATAATGGGGCAAGATTTCTGCTGTTCATTTAGTAAATTTATTTTAAATTTTACCATGAACAGAAAAAGACATAAATTTTAGCTCAGTGTCTTTTGCTTCGAGTAGTTAACTTGTTAGCCAAAAGTCCATGCCAAAATGTCTGTGTTTTTCCATGGCGTGGCAATGAAGGGGCTTCCTCATAAGTACAGATGTGGAAGTAGAGCATCAACCCTTGAAAGTTCTGGTAATGCCTGCTAATTCAGTCAACCCATTAAACAAGGATTCAGATTGATTCTTATTTGAGCAAATAGTTAAACAATGCGGATTTGAAGAAAAGAAAGGGAATACTTCTCACAACCATTACTCAAATATGAGCTGGATTACAAGGGGCTGCACGGGCTTACTTCACTAATATGTTTTTTTAATGTCACTTCGTTAATTTTTCATCTCTTCTGTTATTTACAACGAAATACTGAGGCAAAATTTTGTCTGTCAAAATATTCCTAGGATGATGTTTGCTACAGTGAGCAACAGGACAAATTTCTACCCCTTCCCTGTCGCCAACTTATATGATTCATTAAATTTCTTTTTGGTAAGATAGGCTTTGTTTCAGGACTGTTCACAATATGCTGCCTACAATGAATGGGCAGTTTGGACATTTATGGAATTCACCGACCGAAGGTAAGGGCAAAGGGTTCATGCCAAGCTTCTGTTTACATTGTCAATGACTCACAGACGTTTATGACCTCTGCATTTTTTTCAGTCTTCCAG
Source organism: Stegostoma tigrinum (assembly GCF_030684315.1). Classification (NCBI taxonomy): domain Eukaryota; kingdom Metazoa; phylum Chordata; class Chondrichthyes; order Orectolobiformes; family Stegostomatidae; genus Stegostoma; species Stegostoma tigrinum. The sequence goes on from NC_081376.1 coordinate 16,309,700, forward strand.
TCCCATTTAATAGACTTACTGAAAACTTTCTCAAGGCAGCTGTCCCTTTGATGCTAATCTTTGATTGTCAATCTTGGCTGATGTGCGTAGGCGTCGACCTTGAAAATTGTGCAGTCTATCTGCTGAAGTCATTGCTGCTGTATTGATCTGTAAGGTGCTGCTGTGGTTTCCCAATTTCATTTATGAAAATGAATATCATGCATTTAAATTTCACCTGCATTTTCTGGGCAGTATTCCAGCAGAACAGGCTCACTCAGCCATTACAAGACCCTTGCAAATTTTCATTTCCATTGATCGACCAATTTACCACTCAACTAGTGAAGACAAAATGACTTCCAAAGTATCCTGACGTATATACAACAGTTTTTGTGATAAAACCATAAAGTGATGACGAACTGAAAGGGACCATTTAACCTGTCATATCTTTGGTAAATGTAGCATTATCTAAATGAGCCTGAGCTAAAAGTCATTTTTTGAAAAAGTGAGAGATTTGGGCTGGAGAGTGAAATCATGATAACAGTATTGGCCAACTTTGAAGACTAAACAAAAGGAAATTAGTGACAGCCTATTTTCTGGCTAGTGAAATTAAATAGCTTGTTGAGGCTTGGAAGTGAACTTCCAAAATCTCACAAGTATGAAAATATGGTTGTGCCCAAAGTTGATTACCATTTTTGTGTAAAATGCACAATAACAAAGATGTTTTAAATGGAGCCATTTTCTCAGTCTCCTCTTTGAGCTGACTATATTTCTTTCTGCATCAGATGTTATTGGTGATCTGTTTCTAGCCCTCTGTTAATCTCAACTGAAGTTGCTGTGGATCAGCTGCTTTGAAAATGTATTTCCTTTCCTATAAGCAAAGACCTTAACACCACTCGGTTGCAATGACTATGTTAAATATTTTGCGTTAGAAAAATTATATCAACTCATGATAGTATTTCCAAGCAAGATATTTTGCCCTTGAATGTCAGGTGGATATGAAAGGCACTGTTTCAAAGGAGACAAAGGGAGTTCAGCTCAGACATTTGGCCAACATTTGTTGCTCATCTAACTGCAATTCATAGAAGAAGCAGATTATTTTATTGTTTTCTTTGTAGGAGCTTCCTCTACACAGGTTGGCTGCTGCATTTTGGAAAATTACAAGAGTGAATCCACTTGAAAAGAACATAATTTGCTCTTTTTTAATGATGTGAGGCAGTGAAAGACTGCACATAAATCAAAGTTTTTATTCTGTCTTCTGCTTTAACATATGTTTTCTAACATGGACATTGTGACAATATTAACTGAATTGCCTCCATCCCATTGGAAATGTTCCTGCTTTAGTGTGCAAGTAAGTGATTGTTCTCTGTAGCTAGCACCACAGGTAAATATAGTTTTAACTTGATGCATTTTGAAGAAAATGCAGCAGCAGTGGATGGGGCTTTGGAAGGGATGGTTAGGATGGGAGTTTGCAAGATGCCTGAATATGATGTGGACTTCAATCCAAGATGTGCTCATGTTTCTCAGATTTCCAGAGACACACATCTGTCTGCCATTAAGATCCTCAGTTTAGATATGGTTTCAGAAATTTAGACTTCCAAAGATGTAACGTATTGAGAAATATTCAAAATGTTAGTTTGGGACGAAAGACTACTTTAACATGGCTATAACAGATGTAGACAATTCAGATATAGACCCATCTAGAACAATAATGTTTGGAATTCAAAAACAGTTTATATTTCTGCTGTGCCATTGTGTTAAAACAAATTTATTTAGACTCAATTTTCTTTAGCTGTTTATGTATGTTTACATAATATATCCTAGTCCAAATCATTTATTTTTCATTTAATTTTCTTCTGCCACATTTCTGTTGAAACCGATCTGGGCACGGTTATTGCTGGATGTGCAGGCGTAGAATGATAAAATAATTATTGCGGTGAAAGAGCCCATTTGGCCTGATATGCTGTTCTCTGCAAGAGCAATTTAACTTGTTGCACAATCCAGTCCTCCTCTGAAGTCCTGCCATGTGTTTTTTAGGTACTTATCAAATTTTCTTTTAAAAGCTTAATTGAATCTGCTTTCAATGCATTCTCAGTGTGCGCATTTCAGAACCAACCACTCACTTATTGTGAAACTTCCTTATGTCATCATCTATTACTCCCTGTTTAGCCCTGTCTCTGGTGCTTGACCCTTTAGCCAATGTTAAAGATTTCTTGCCTGTATTCTGACTACGTGCTTTTGAACATCTCTGTCAAATTTAATCTCAACATTCTGTGAGGAGATCAACCCCAGCTTTATCAATCTATTTATCTAACAGGAATCTCTCATCCTAGGAATCGTATCATAGAGCCCCTAGAGTGTGGAAGTAGGCCATTCGGTCCATCAGGTCCACACCAACCTTCCAAAGATCATTGCACCCAGACCCACTCCTTCACTGTAACACTACTTTTCCCATGCGTAATCCTCCTAACCTGCACATCCTGGATACTGTGGGCAATTTAGCACGGCCAATCCACCTAACCTGCAAATCTTTGGATTGTGGGAAAAAACTGGAGCATCTTGACGAAACCCCCAGAGGCACAGGGAGAACATGCAAATTCAACATGGACAGTCGCCCGAGGATGGAATTGAGCTGGTCGTTGGTGTTGTGAGGTAGCAATGCTAACCACTTACCCACCTCGCTGCCCCGTACTTTGACATTACTTTTTGTACCCTCTCTAATGTCTTCACGTCCTGCTAAACTTCAGTGTCGAGTGGCTCATATAATTTTCTTACATTTTTCACTCTACCTCTGTTCATAAAATCCCAAATCCCACTCACCTTTCACAACTTTTTCAATGTGCCCTGCCACTGATATGTGCCCATATACCTCAGATATAGTTGACCCTGCATCCCTTTAGAATTGTACCCTATATTTTATATTGCCTTTCCTCGTTCTTCTTCCAAAATGTATCAATTGTATGATGTGGGTGTGTGACTCGTATGTATTCTAATGATATTTGTTTTTAAGCTTGGATTTTGAATTAGTGACATATGTGTTTTTCTTTGCACCTGATCAACTTCTATGTATTTCTGTAGCCATTGTGATTTCTTTTAAAACAGTTTGAGAGAGATATTTTCCAGGGGCTTTAGTTTATATTAGGAGAGTTTATGACTGAGCAAGATAAAACAGTAGATTAAAAAGATTTTAGTCTGGAAGCTTATGGTCCCAGCCCAGGGGAATCCCAGTTGAATATCTTTGTTCAGTACAAAAAAAACTATTCACCACTGCTATGTTTTCTGTTGCCCAGTTACTTTGATAACACTGTTGCTACTGTGTCTTTAATCCTGTGGACAGACTAAACAATACTGGGTTCCCCCTTCTCTTTTTTTGTCTTGCTGGCGTATATATCCTGCCAGCTATGCCCCTCTATCTGCCTTAAGTGACATGAATCAGCTGGTAACATCAGAAGCAGAAATGGACCATTCAACCCTTGATCCTGCACTGGCATTCCCAGCTATCCCAATGACATTTGATCCCCAGTTTAATAGAAACCTGTCAACTTCGATCTAAAAATATTCAAGGACAGAAGTTCCGAAGATGACCCTCCAGGAGAACAATTTTCATTTCATCTCTGTTTTAATTGGATGACTCCTAACTTTTGAATAAAAACTTACAGTTCTAGATTTCCCCATAAGAGGAGGCACCCTTTCTAAATCTACACTGTCAAGGCCCCTCAGGATCTTGTATGTTTCAATCAAGTCACGTCTTGTTGTTCTAAACTCCAGTGGCTATAAACTAGCCTGTCTAACCCTTCCCTATAAGACAGCCCTCTCATTCTAGGTATTAATCTGGCAGATCTTCTCTGAAGTGCCTCCACCATGCAACACATTGGCATCTTTCTTTTAAGATGTCCAATATTGTGCTGCAGATAACAAAGTCTAGAGCTGGATGAACACAGCAGGCCAAGCAGCATCATAGGAGCAGGAGAGCTGACGTTTCAGGCCTAGACTCTTCCTTCAGAAGGGTCTAGGCCCGAAACATTGAGCCAGTGATATACTCCTCATTTTTGATTAATTGCTTACTTTTATTCTGTATGTATTTTGGGAACTGCATTATTATTCACGGTAAAATGATGGACAATAAAAGTAAAGGGTGTCTACAAGAGATTGGCAAAGAAGAATAATAGTTGCAGAAACAAATAGGTGTCAGAGATCAGAATTGAGGGTTCAAAATAGCAGGAAAGAAGTCTATTTTCTATTGTCTTAGTGCATACTTCACAAAATCATAGCTTTCAGACATTGATTCCTAACAAAGTACAGTGACCTATCTATTTTAAAATAGCCAGAATTTAATAACAAGCTGTTTAAAGTGTTATTCTTAGTAGTGTTTTTAAAACTGCTTTAGTGTAATTGAAAACTTCTTTTAAGATTCTGGCATGCTCAATTTGTTTATGTAGTGCACAGCAAGCTACTGGGGAGAAAAAAAATGCTGGACATGGTTGGTATGAGCGACTGGAGTTTAATTCTGGGATGGTCTGTTGCAAATGTTTAATATTTTGAAAGATGTACTTTGTGGCGTCAGTGGTTGGCAGGCACAATTTATACAAAGGCTTTGCCTGAGTACAGCATAGGGAATAATGGTACATACTGGAAAAAGATCAGAAGAGGTTCTTAAGTATGATTTAAGTTTTTTTTTGCGTGGGATAAATACTCTCTTGATTCGGTAGGATGCCCTGTTGTTTTAGTTCTCACAGTTTGCATTTTCGCCTGACAAATTCATCATCAGATTTTTTTTCTCTGACCCTACTTATTCTGTGCTTCAGTTTCAGCAACAGTGAGTAGCTATGTGTGCGAAATTCTGTACTGTTTCACAACTGTGAACATGCAGTTCTTGGACAGACACAAGTTGGCAGGACCAAACTGAAGGACCAGTGGCAGCATTGGTACTGAGCCTTTAGAACTACTCTGGGCTGCTTATCATGTTAATGAAACATTATTTAACCATCTTGACTCACTGTTCCAGGAAAGTCATTGAGTTGAATCATGATGTCTGCCATCAGCTTGGCTATGGGCCACTCCTGATGTTGCTGTTCTTTTCTCAAGTACACACATGGTTTCCTTTTTCAAGTTAGTATTGAATCTACTTCCATCACCTTTCCCAGCTATTTATTCCAGGCAACTGGCTGCATGAAGAAACAGAACATTCTCATCGCCCATCAGGTTACTTTGCCAAATATCAAATATCTTCTGGTTACCAACACTTCTGCCAATGGAAACAGTTTTTTCTCCAACTATTCAAGTGAAAGCCCCTCATCATTTTAAGAACACTTCCCCCAACAAATGGCATAGTTGTAACTACATATTGTGGGTGCTGTCACCAAAATATAGTATTTGCATTGAACCAAACCAATGATTCCATTACATAGCACTAGAATAGACACAAGCCATTTGGCCCAAACAGCCCACATTGAAGTATATGCTCCACTAGAGCCACCTCCCACTTTCTCTCAACTGAATATATCACTGTAACCATCTTTTCTCTTTCTCCTCACATTCAATTTTGTCAAGATTCCTCTTTAAGTGCATATGTACTGTTTACATCAACAACTCCCTGTTCTGAATAACATGATCTAATCACTCCTTTGGGTGAAGACATTTCTCCTGAATACCCTGATGGATTCTCCTTGACTAGCTTGCACTGATGGTCTCTATTTATGTTCTTTCCCACAAGAGGAAATGTTCTGTCACAATCTATTCTATCAAAACCTTTCATAATTTCTATTAGGCCATCTGCCAGCCTTTTTGTTAAGAGAGAAGAGATCCAGTCTGTCAATCCTTTCTTGATATGTAAATCCACATGTTTCTGGTGTTGTCCTTGTAAATCTACTCTGCAGTGCATCTAGAAACTTAACAAATAGGAACAGGAGTAGGCCGTTTGGCTCTTTGAGCCTGCTCCACCATCCAATGTGGCCGTGGCTGATTGTATATGTATTATGGCTGATCTATATCCTTCCTTGTAAAGGGCAAACAGCACCGCATGCATTGCTCTAAATATGGTCCAATCAAGGTATTGTATGACTTCTCTGCTTTTTGATTACAGATATATCCCTTGAGAAATGAAGAATAGTGCTCGGATTGCTTTTTTCCCCCCAAGGCTTTGCTAACTTCTGGTGAAACCTTAAATGAATGGTCTGTTTGGAATCTGAGATTTCTTTGTTCCTCCATCCAACCTATACTTGTACAATCCAAGATGTAGCATCTCATATTTATCTGTTTTGACCTTCGTTTGTCAATCATTTGCTCATTCTGCAAGTCCTTTTATCATTGTCCACTTGTAATTTTTTGCAGTCTTCCTTGGTGTTATCTATTACGAGCACGTCCCATCAGGCCCCAAAATGTGTTATCCACAAATTTAGAACTTTGATTAAAAGTCCAAATAATGTAGATTGTAAGCAGAAGTGGTCTCAACACTGATCCTTCAGGAACACAACTTTTCACTTTCTGCCATTCCACTCTGCTCCCACACTTTGCTTTCTATCTTCAATCCAGCTGGTAAGCCATACTGCCTATGGATCCTTGACTCCATACCTTCTGACATTACTCATTCTTCTATTATGGAGCATTTTATCAAAGGGAAATCAGTCTTTGAACAAAATGCTATTTTGTGTTTTCAAATGATAAGGAAGACATTCCTCCTTTTTTAGAACTCAGAAACCAGGACAAATTCCAAAAGGAAAAGTTCAAGATTATCACCTGGCCCACAGTTATGTGAGCCATGTGACCAAGCGATCAGCTTGTAGCCAAAAATAATTTTTTCACAGAGACATACAGAAAGCTTTATATAGTTTGAGACTCTGAACATGTGTAAACAGAACAATATAAGATCTTTCAGACTGCCCTCTACAGTTTGTTTTAACAATTATGGTTCTTTCAGTCATTCTTTAAACCTTTTCATCAGTTTTTAAACAACTCACCATATGACCTACGTTTTTTTGCTTATTTATTGCCCATTCCTAGTGGCCCCAGAGTGGGTGGTTGTCGGCTACTTCCTTGAATCACTACAGCCCAAATGATGTAGGTACACTGTAGTGCTGTTAGAATGGGGGTTGCAGAATTTAAACACTGGAGGAACAGTAATATAGTTCCAATTCAGAGTGGTGAGTGGCTTGGAATGGGAACTTGCAGTTTATGATGTTCCCATGTAACTGGTGCTGGTGTCAGAGTGGTTGAGGTCATGAGTTTGGAAGGTGCTGTCAAAGGAACCTTGTTGAATTGTTACAGTGCACCTTGTAGATCTATCGGCCACTGTGCATGAACGGTGACAAGAAGAAGAGTGGGACAAGTTACATTTGCACCACCGAAGAACCAGGTATCATAGCCAAGGCTGGAGGAGTGCACTGACAATCTAGTCCTTCAAAACCAAAGGTCACAATATAAAATGAAAAACAAACTTTTTCTAGATGACCAATTAAATAACTTAAACAAGTTAAACACTATTGACAACACACCAGGTCAGTGGTTCGTGCTGCTGTCTGACTGCACCAGGGGCTGGGTTCACTGCCACCCTCAGGCGACTGACTATGTGGAGTTTGCACATTTTCCCTGTGTCTGCGTGGGTTTTCTCCGGGTGCTGCAGGTTCCTCCTAATGTCCAGAGATGTGCAGGCTAGGTGGATTGGCCATGCCAAATTGCCTGTAGTGTTCAGGGATATGTAGATTAGATGGGTTATAAGGGCTGGGTTTTGGTGGGAAGCTAAAAGAGTCAGTGTGGACTTGTTGAGCTGAAGGGCCTGTTTCCTCACTGTAGGGAATCTAAATTATTAATTTGGCAAGCCAAAGAGCCCCTTAATAGGTAACCCACCACTCAAAAGTTAGAATCTTGCTCCAGTGCCTGGAACTCAGAGGAAAAAATGCAGCATGTTGCCTCCAACATCGAAACAGGTCTTGCTAGACTTTGCAGGCGGTTTTCTGCCATAGCCCATGTTGTTCAGATTGTAATGTACAATAAGATTGTACATTAGGTACGTTATTTTTTATTACACAGATGGGTGATGGGGGCTGTGCACAATACAGGAACTGGATTCAACATCTGAAATAAGGTGATAGCTCCAACAACCTAGGTACCAGGCGACATTATTAATGACATAAATTCAGTTACCTCACCATAAGAAGTTTTCCTGTATGACTTCCCTTCATTACATAATTAGCATTTACTACCTAAAGCAAATTTGCCAAAATAAATGATGTATTTTTGACTATATCTTTCAAAAAAAAAGCACGCACAAGACCCACATCCTTAGTGACTTGATTTTTGGAAAAGGCTGCTGATGTGGAACTCCTTCTTTAAATAACGGCTCTCTAAGAATGAAGGAATTATATTTGATTGGGAGGTTAGGAAGCTAAATGAAGGTGAAATAATTTTCCATGATTTGAGGCTGAGCCAGGTGTTGTAATTTGCTGCCATTAAATGCTTGATACTATTTCTTCAGGCTTTACCTGGCAGCCCACTGTTTTCGATCCATAAATCCTGAGAGATGCAAAGCTGGGCCGTGCTGCAGGTCAGCCCATGGGATTAGGCACAAAAGCTTTGAAGGTTAAAAATGAAACAAAGGCACTTGTTAGAAAAAATATTACTGTACCTAATATTGGCAATAAAAATCATTTACAGTCTGCTGTCAGTTTGAGTGAGGCCAGCCATACTTTCCAAGCTACCAATGTGGTATTCACAGTTAGATATCATTCACAACTTTTGTTTCCCTGCAATGATTTAAAACGTTGGTGGCCCATCCACAGATCTGACTTGAGGGAGATGTTGGAATGATGCTGGAACTGTGTCACTTGCTTGGATTGGTTATATACTCTGTCAAAACTTGGCTGTACATTTTAATAAAGCGCCATGTAATAGCATGGTCTCCTACAATCTAAACACTCCCTCATTCCAATCAGGGAAGATGGGTGTCATGGGTAGATATTATAATACAGCCGCATGACTCCCCACCAATCCTCTTTCATAGTATTTTATTGGTTTTTGAAGGTTGCATACTACATTTTGGACAGATTAAGTTTGCACTTCCAATGTATAGGAGATTAAGGAGTGATATAATTGATATTTTTAAATGAACTAACTCAATCCTTGCACCTTTTATTGAATTACCTTAGGGCTTCAAGAGTCTTTAGTTTCTTGTTACTTTCTCAATGATATGCTCGGCAAGTCAGAATTGACTTGTCAACCAATTTTTTCCCTCTGCTGCAGTAGTATAAATTGTTGTGATCATTTGAAATTTGGCATTCTTGCATTTGTCTTGAGGAGTGGAAGACCAAAAGCTTCATCAACACACCTCTCTTTCAGCTCTTTTAAAGCAGTTCATAGAGTGCATAGAATGAAAAGTGGGGAATCCAGAATGAAGAGCCATAATCTTAGAATTAGTACAAGGCTATTAAGGTGATATATTGATGCACCACTTCACATAAGGTAGTGAAAATCTCTCCATAGGTCCATTCACATGGGGATCAATAGAAAATTGCAAAATTGAGCTGCTTTTGGCATAGGTATAGAGAACCAAGGGATGTAAATCATAGAAAAGAGTGAGGAAGCAGACCCTGCACTTCCCATGACTAATCTACCTAGCCTGCATGTCCTGGACAGTATGGTCAATTTAGTCTGGCCAATTCACCTAACTTGCTTATCTTTGGACTGTGGGAGGAAACTGGAGCACCCAGAGGAAATACTTGCAGACACAGGAGAATGTATGGAGTCTGCACAGTCACCCAAGGGTGGAATCAAACCCAGGTCCCGTGGTGCTATGAGGCAGCAGTGCTAACCATTGAGCCACCATGCCAACAAGAAACAAATAGAATTGGGTAAAGGAATAGCATTCTTTTAATAAGAAATCAAACGAATATTAGCTGTAATCTAGTTGATGGGATTAAAAAGCTTTTTCGCCTATACCTGTTCTTATTGTTGGAAAGTACAGTATCTTGTGAGAAAATTGCAGACTGCTGCACTGTTGCTGATGATTCTGCTCTTAGAAGAGTAACTTATGTCAGTACCCTATGGTGGCCAGTATTATTGAACTAAACCTGAGCATAAATCGCTGCTCACAGAGGCTGCAGAGGAGTAGATCAGGAAAAACATAACAGAAAATAGGCCTGCAATTTTCAGTCTCCAATGCAGTAAAAATATTGCTGTCTGATATGTATTGAACCATGTCAACCTTCCACTTTTACTGCTTTACATTTCATTAAAGGAACAGCTGTTTAAGTTAATTGAATTAAAGTAATTTGCACCCCATACTTTTACCTTCATTGATCCACAACAAAGAAAGGGTCTGAGTAATCTTACTGTACTGCTTTGGGGCTGATTACATTCGGTTTCCGTTTGAAGTCTTCTTTTCTGTTTTTCTTCTCACAAACATCCAAGGCAAGATCATCTAGCATTATGACATTAAGGAAGATTTTTTTTCTGGAGAGTAAACATAAGATTTAATGCATTGATAGTTATCATTAATTTAGAGTATGGAAACCTGACTTAATAGTAAAACTCCTGCCTGTGAGCTAGATCTTTGTAAGGGGTAAACGCTACTTTAAAGATTTGAACACAAAAATAAGACTTGCATTAACATGGAGAATTAAAGAAGCATACATTGTTAGTGGTGAGAGATAATGGGAACTGCAGATGCTGGAGAATCCAAGACAACAAAATGTGAGGCTGGATGAACACAGCAGGCCAAGCAGCATCTCAGGAGCACAAAAGCTGACATTTCGGGCCTAGACCCTGATGAAGGGTCTAGGCCCGAAACGTCAGCTTTTGTGCTCCTGAGATGCTGCTTGGCCTGCTGTGTTCATCCAGCCTCACATTTTGTTGTCTTACATTGTTAGTGGTGCTGTGTTTTGGGTAAGTTGTTAAACCCATTTGTTATAACATAAGAACATAAAAATCAGGAACAGGAGTAGGCAAATCAGCCCCTCAAACCTGCTCCTCCATTTGATTTTGTCTTGGTCTCAACTGAACTTTCTTGCCTATTCTCTGTAACTTTTGGCCTGTTACTATTTAAAAAAAACACATCTATCTCTCTCCTCCTTAAATTTACTCAAAGTTCCAGCATCCACCACACTGTGGGGTGGTGAATTCCACAGATTCACAGCTCTTCGCAAGAAATCATTTCTCCTCATCTCCGTTTTAAATCTGCTACTCCTTGACCTAAAACTATGACCTCTCATTCTAGATTACCCCATTTGAGGGAGTGTACTTTTTGCAACAATTTTGTCAAATCCCTTTAGAATCTTGTGTGCCTGCATCAGATTTGCTTCCAATTTTCTATACTCCAGACAGAATAGGCATGAGCTGCTCAACCTTTTTTCATAAGACAAGCCCCTCATCTCTGAAATCAATCTCGTGAACCTCCTCTAAGCCACTTCCAATGCAATGACATCCCTCCTCAAGTAAGAGCATTAAAATTGTACGCAATACTCCAGGTGCAGTATGACTAATGCATTGTACAGTTGAAACAACACTTCCCTATGTTTACACTCTATTTGTTTAGCAATAAGTACCAAAATTCCATTTGCTTTCCTTATTACCTGCTGAAGGAAATCCTGAAGAAGAGTTGCTGGACTTGAAACATTAATACTGCTTTCTCACCACAGATGCTGCAAGACCTGCTGAGATTTTCCAGCAATTTCTGTTTCTGATTTCTAGCATCCACGGTTTGTTGGATTTTTTTTACTACCTGTTGTACCTGCATACTAGCATTCTGTAATTCATACTTCTGTCATCTTATATCAACGTAAAATTCCCATAGCACTGTTTGAAGACTAGTTCTCCTAGTATCTTGACCTAAATTTATCCCTTTACACATGATCTGGTGATTTATTTCATCGCTGAAAAGAGAATCTGGGATTTGCAAATTGGTTACCATACTTCCTGTATTGCAAGAATGCCTACAGTTCAAGACTAGTTCATTGCTCATAAAGCACTTTGCAAAGTTTAAGATTTTGATGGGTGGTATATAAATGCACTGTTGTCATTTTTTTAATTGCAACCGTTTTAGATTCTTTCCATCCCCAGCATGAAGAAAAGAGAGTTTAACAGGCATGTTTCAATAATATGGAATATAGTTTGTAAAATTCCACAAGGACATTTGTCACTTTGCAAAGGTTCCAAAGATACAGATTTGAGACACACTCTCCAACCCCAGTCTGAAAATAGTTAACATTTGTCCACACTCCGGAACCCGCAAATATGCCAATAACCAGTGAGCAATTAGGGTATGGAGTGCAGTCTTCGGAAGCCTGGTGGAGGCAAGTTAAGTTGAGGCATTCAAGAGGGTATTATGTGATTATTTAAATACCAACAATGTGCAGGGTTATGGGGAAAGGGCAGTAAGTTAAAGTGTTCAGGCAGCCAAAGCAAACATGATGGGCTGAATGGTCTCATTCTTCACTGTAAGATTTCTGCGAGTCTGTGGACCAATTGAAACGTTCTTGCTGTTCACAAGATCAGAGATTATATGCTGAGTATTCAAAGGAATCGGATGGCATAGCCTGGAAGGGTAATTATAGTGTCATAGAGTCAAAGAGGCCTACAGTATGGAACAGGCCGTATGGCTCAACTTGCCCATACTGCCCAGTTTTCATAATTAAACTAGTCCCATTTATCTGTGTTTGATCCATATCCCTCCATATCCCACCCATGTACCTGCCTAAATGTTTCTAAAGTAATGAAATTCTACTCACTTCCACCACTACCTCTGGCGGCCCATTCCAGACAGCCCCCACCCTCTGAGTGAAAAATATTCCCCTGTGGACCTTTTTTTAACTCTCCTTCGCATCTTAAATCTATGCCCTCAAGCTTTAGACTCGTATACCATGGGGAAAAGCTATGGGCTATCTACTTTATCTGTGCTTCTCATGATTTTATAGACCTCCATAAACCTCCTCAGTCTCCTGCACTCCAGTGAAAACAGTCCCAGCCTCTCCCTATATATTTGAGGGAGGAAGCCTCACAACCTTTGAAAAGTACTTGGATGAACACTTGAAATGTCACTACATTCAAGGCCATGAGCCGAATGCCGGAAAGTGGTACTAATGTAGATGTAGAGTGTTCTTTATATCGGTGAAGATCCATTCGGCTTGACAGTTTCTTCTGTATTGTGTGATTCTATGAATTGAGTAAGATCAACTGTATTGGGTGTCTTAAAGAGAACTGGATTGATAATGGATAGAACACTTTAGCGTGAAAGACACAATGTTTTAATGAGAGCAACTGACTGCTCACAAATTGTAACATATGAAGGAAGTAGAGGGGAACCTATTTTCCAAAGGAGTGGTAACCATGGGAAGAAATGTGCCCCAACACAAGATGCATAGTTGCGTGCATGTGTTCCCCTTAAGATGACTCTGCTGTGACAAACTCAAACGAGCATAAAATTCTACAAATAGTACACTATAAAGCAAATGAGCCGTTGCATCCCATTGGGAGCTGGCAGGCTTGTAAATTAGAATGTTTTTGAATTTTAACTTCCTCAGCAGTTATTAGTCAATGGCTCTAGTAGGTTAGGACAGGATGGAGGTCATGTTTGAGGAGCTGACCATTTAAGATAGTGAATATGTGAGATGCGCTATTGTTATGCAAGTGAGAAACTAAGAATAGAATCTTCTTGGTCTGTGGCTGATAACTGCATTTCAGGTGACATTTCATCATTGGTTTTGTGCCATCAGTGAGTGCGGTTTCCAGGGTGGAAAAGCCATGACCTTGAATAGCAAAAGCACTGACTTCAGCGCAGATGCGCTTGTGTAACCATGGTTGCAAATGTTTTTTTTGAAGCACAGATTTAGGAGGAGTCATGCTTGAACCAGTCCATGAGAGAGGTTTTTGATTTCGTATCTCTATGAGTTGATGGAGCTCTCCAATAACAGCACAGGCTATTCAGTGTAATTGGTCAAAAGAGTTGCAACCTCCAATTGTATGTTTCTTCCAAAATACGTGTTCCCTGAGATTGCAAGTTCCACATTCTTTCTGTTCTTTGGATAAAGAGGTTTTTCCTAAATTTCCTATTGGATTTATTAGTGTCTCATTTGTTAAATTTGGTTCTGATCTTTCAGCATGTAGAAGCATCTTGATCCCTGCTCTACCTGTTCTCAAAGATTTTTCTCATCCCTCAGCCTACTCTTTTGTGAAGATAAAACCCCTAGCCTGTTCAATCTTTTCTGATTGGTGTAACCTGATATTGTGCTTATTGCTTTTTATTTTCCTCATTTCCTGAAGTGCTTCTACATCCTTTATACACTATGAAAACAAAAGCTATCTGCATGCCTCCAACATGGTCTAACTAATTTTTGTGTAAGTTTAAGGTCTCTCTGCTTTTCACTTACATCTCTCTAAAAAGGAAGCACAATGTTTTGTTTGCTTTTAGCCTATGTACTCTGGAACATCAGCTCTGTCATAATGATTCAATAAAGTGCCTAGCATAACAGGACCCTTGATCTTTCAGCCAGAAGGCCAGAAAGCCAGACATTAATCTAGGCTCTGGAAGATTTGAGACAACTATGATCAGTCTTAAGTTTCTTTTGACTTTTGATGAAAATTTGCTCTTTCTGTTAAGGTAGTTCGAGCTAAAATCACAACAACAGGAACTTACATTTATGTAGTGTTATTAAAAAAGAAAGCCTTCTAAAAATGTAACAAACTTAACAGTTGACACCCAGCTGAAGAAGGAGACATGAGGATCAAAAATTTGTTCAAAGGGATACATTTTAAGGAGCATGTTAAAAGAGGAAAGTTCAAGAGCTGTCAGTGGAATCCCAGAAAAAAAGGACCTTTAAACTTGATAAGCTGATAGTAATAGTGGGAATAAGGTCCTTCTGATGGGAAGCTGAGTAACCTGTGTCTATATTCTCTGCAGTGTAGAAGAATGAGAGGTGATCACTTTGAAATTATAAAGGGTGGCATGTTGGCAAGGTAGTCACTGAAAAGTTGTTTCAATGTAGGCAGTAGTCTCAGTATGAGGGGACAATCAACGAGTACTGAGCTGAGGAGAAACTGCTTTACTTAAAAGTCTTGTGAATCTTTGGAATTCTTTACTCCAGAGAGTTGTGGGTGTCCCATCATTGAATAAATATTGATCTAGCCAACCAAAACCACGTTAAATTAAACCCAAGGAGCACAGAATTTTGGTCTCTCCGGGAACATGGGGAGTGGGAAGGCAAGTGAAGTTATAGCAAAAGATCGTACAATGATGGTATTTGAATGCTGCAGCAGACACGATGGACCTAATGGGCTACTCCTTCTGTTTCTAATGTCCTCACAAAATTTGCAATGTGTAAAAAAAAACTAGAATTGAGGACGACAGCACTTGAAAGATTGCCCCCAACTACTTCAGAGTGATGGAACTTATTTTGTTCAAATAGCTTTCTTTAAACTTGTTTAATATAAAAATTTTGATGATAAAGACCTAATTCTGGGACGAATGATTCATTGGTGCAACAGAGGTTTATCTCTTACCTTGGTAGTAGGAACTGCCGATGTTGGAGAATCTGGATGAACACAGCAGGCCAAACAGCATCAGAGGAGCAGGAAAGCTGACATGTTGGGTCTGGACCCTTCTTCAGAAATGGGGGAGGGGAAGGGCATTCGGAAATAAATAGGGAGAAAAGGGGAGGCTAATAGAAGATGGATAAAGGAGAAGATAAGTGGAGAGGAGACAGACAGGTCAAGGTGGTGGGGTTGGAGCCAGTAAAGGTGAGTGTCAATGGGGAGTTAGGGAGGGGATAGGTCAGTCCAGGGAGGATGGACAGGTCAAGGAGGTGGGATGACGTTGGTGGGTAGGAGATAGGGGTGGGGCTTGAGATGGGAGGAGGGGATAGGCGGGAGGACAGGTTAGAGAGTAGGGTATGAGCTGGGCTGGTTTTGGGTTTTGGGATATCTTCCCTCAGTTTGAAATTCAGCCCAAATTGATGGAGTTCTCTTCTGCCTGTTGTTGGGAAGGCTCCTATTGCAACAGTGACTGCACTTTTAAAATTGCTTCAATGGCCATACAGTACTTTGGGACCTCCTGTCTACACAAAATGAATCGATACAATCCGAATCCAGTTCTTGTTAGATATTAACCTTGAGACACAATGTCCAAATTACCAACACTGTTCTTTCAATGACACCCAAGGTTTATAGCAAGAGAAGTTAAAATAGGTGAGATAAGGTATTTTAGACTGAGGTTTGAGGTTAAAGTAGATTGGTGTGATGAACAGAAGAAGCAAAACGTAATGTACGTGCTCTTGAAAAACACAAATGGACTGTGTGGATGCAATTGGAACAATGTTCTGTCCCATCAGTTGAAATTCCTCACCCAGTGAGCAGAAATGAAGTTCTCATACTGCTAGTTAACATCTCTGGGCTGCTATCAAACTAAAGGGAAAATATCAGCATTTACATGTGACTGGGTTTCTAACTTAGCCTAACAAATCAAAACAGATGTTGCTAGAGTTCCCCACTCCTTTCTCCCCTAAATTAGCCACATGTGTTCCTGGTAAAGAAGTGCTGATTGTTTTATGTGCAAATTGGACTTTTTTTCTAAATTGAATTTAAAGTTTTTATACCTAGAGGCGATGAAAACAAACTCAGGAGTTATTTGTTTGTTGCCATTCACCATAGGATCCATTTTGTCTTCTTCTGCCTGGTTTGGATGCTACTTAACGTGCAGGGCTACCAACTGTGCTGTATGGCCCAGGAGATTAAGTTCTAAGATTATAAATCTCACTGAAGAGGAGATTTAAGAGAGGTGTTCAAAATTATGAAGGCATTTTGATAGAGCCATTATTTCCATTCACAGAACACGATATAAGGTAATTGACAAAATTTTTTGGGCAGACTGGGAAAAGGGGGTGATGTGAGGAAGAACATATTTTACACAGTGTGTTATGATAATTTGTGCTTCCTGAAAAGCTGCTGGAATCAGTTTCAGTAATAACTTTAAAAAGGATATTCGATGGTCTAGTAATTCTAGTCTCCAGTTTGTTGGGAGTCTGGATGTTCCTCCAAAGATCCATGTCAGGATCTCTCTGAAGAAGCAATGTGCTGAACTTTGAACAGGCAAGACCCTTTCTCTCTCCAAAGCTCTTTCTCGCTGTAGAATTAGAGTCAGAGATGCCAAACAGTTCCAAATGATTTTGACATGTGATCAACAGTATTCATGGAGTAAGTGTAGGGGTGTCAAAACATCATCCGTTATACACACACCAAACACTGTCCAGTCAAGCTGAACAGTTGGTTGCAGAGTTGAAATACCTCCGTGGAGAAAGCAGTTAATGTTTTCAAGTTGATTACTCTTGGGCAGTTCCCACATCATCAACAGTAAATGTGAACTGTTTCCCTGTCTCCAGAGATGGTGCAAAAATGGTCAATTTTCTTGTATTTTCTATTTAGTTATTTCAGATTTCCAGCATCCAGTGTTTGGTTCTTGTACTGAACTATCTCAATTTTGACTCACTATGCATCAGGCCCAACTTCAGAAGAGTGCCTTCTACGATAACCGAATCGTAGAATTATCTGTATGGTTACACAGGGAGTGTTCATTAGCTAAAAGCCATGTATAACATGTGGACAACTAAACAACAGATATCCTCAAAAACTCCCTTCCCACCCCAACTCCTCCAACTTTTGACCACACCACCAAAATCTCCCTGACACTCTGACTCTCCTGTTCTTCCCCACAACCCCCAACATCTACCCAACTCACCCAATTGCAGTCTTCCCCACCTTGCATTCTTTGTGTAGCTTTCCAAAAGATTTGGGGGCAAATTATAGGAGCTAATGCCATAAAAAGGGGATTTGACTTCCATGAAGATTCTCTCCAATGCACCCTCCAAGGATTTCTGTACTTAGTCAGTTTTGGAGGCCCTTCCTATAGAAGATCAGCTTGAAAGATTGGAGAAGGGTGAGTATGTTTCCTTGATTGGGTCAATAATTGAGGTACGGACTGAGATCAGATTTGAGCCAATCTAAATTGAAAAGAAGGCATTCGTAGGAAAATGCAGAAAGAGCAGGGAGTAGTACCAATTGCAAAGTCCTTCAAAGTGTCAGCAGAAGTAAAATAGTCTAAATAGCCTTAGCCTGGATTTTATTGTTCCATACTGAGAAACAGTAATTTTGGTTGATTTGTTTCTCCATTCCACTTGGTCTTTCAGCCCAATTATCTATCTGCTAATTTTTTGAATCAATCAACATCAATCATTAGAACCTGAACCTTAAATTTTCCTGATCTCACTGAATACTAGGCTGGGAGATATTTATCTACTTGAGGCACGGAGAGTCTTATCTGCCACCTCACCACCTCCTCCTCTCCTTTCCCTCCTTTTTTCTGTGTCTTTCTACCTTTTGACTCTCATCTCCAGTCACAATCAATATGTATTTGACTTACATAATATTATAAAGTGTTTATAGAATCAGGCCATTAAGCCCAACAGACCCACAAGTTCATGCTTGTACAAACTTCCTCCTTTCCTTCATTTAATCCCTGCAATGTATCGTTTATGTTCCATTCTCTGTTATGTGCTAATTTAGCTTTTCCCTCAAATACATTGGGCATTCTGGAAGGCGTTGAGCTGCCAGATTACTATTTTCCTTTTTTATTAATTTGTTTCAACATTGTTATTCCAACTCAGGTTTTTAACAATGATCTGGACTTAAGCAAATGTTTTTAATCTTTGTAGCGTCATCATAGCCAGAGAATATTACCCAGCTCTGTATGATAGCTTGTGAGTCCTCCAGATTCAGCTTTTGACAAATTTAACATACTTTTCAACACTTGATATTAAAATCATGTTATTAAGTATGATGTTGGGGTTTCCTAGAGCTTTAGATGAATATTGGCTCTCGATTATCAACACATGAACTTTCAGCCTAGATGTAATTACCTTGGCACAGTTAAAGCCTTGAGGGTTCAAGCTCCTGCACAACCACACTGCCCCCTAGAGTTTCAAGAGAAAATGGTTCTGCATAAAAAGTAACTTGCATTTAAAACCACAAATCTACAAATGCTGGAGTCATTCTCAAGGCATTTAACAGAATGATAAAGTCATGATGTTGATATGACTAAATTACATCATAGTATGTTTCGCTGCCCTTATAACCGGAGAAACATTCAAGGGATGCTATCATCATCAGTCTGCCTGTGCGAAAAAATATTTGTGGAGTCGGAGGTGCTTGATACCGAGTTGAGGCTGTATTCATATAGAAATGGCCAGTACCTCTTACCTCCAATCCCACTGCTCTTAAGTGTTTAATTTTGTTTATTAGAGCTGTAAAATGGTGGTAATGGTGTGTCATCAGTGTTACTAGAAGGTTCTGAATTACTGAAAGATATTTTTGACCATGACACTTGTGATTTCTCCACGTCAGGTCACTTTCCATTTTCAAAGATTTGTCAGCCCCTTGCAATCAGCCACATTCCTTTTTCTGGGTTTTTGGAAATGTTTCTTCAATCAAACCACTTAACACATCTAACAGACCTGTCAGCAAACATGTCAGCCATAACATAATCCATTCTCAATGACTTCGTGAAAACTGTCCCAGTAAAGTTGAACAACTGTTAATCTGTGAACCCACATTTCTTAAATCTGGTATTGTTTTGTCTGCTAACATGCAGAGGACATGTATGCAACTCTACTGCAAATCACAAAGACCTTCAGCTGAAACTTAAAATAGATATAAAACATTAAGTGACATTGGTGATTCTCCCAATTTCACTCAGTGTATCAAATCTTACTGGATGTACTCCTTGTGGTCCCACCGTATGACATCCTGTATATAACCACATTACCTGCAGGCTTCTGTTCATTGGCTGCTGACATACCAATCATAGTGGTACTTCTGCTGCAAAGTTGTTGCCTTTGGCTGTTCACACTCTCATTTTCTTGCTGTACTGACTTCCAAGCATTGGAAAGTGACTAAGCTCTTGGCTAAATAACTTGTCAGTTAATTTCTTGAACATGAGTTAAATATTGCAGATGCTGGTAAACTGAAGAAGTCATTTTGGATTTGAAAAGTTACCAGTGTATCTCTCCACATATGCTCGCACACCTGCTGAGTTTTTCCAGCAAGTGTTGTTTACATTATCAGTTAAGTTTTCTTTATTTCCACCTACAGTATTTTTGTGAAGAAAGTTCAAAAATTCATGTTTTTTTTTCTATTTTCTCAGTTGCTCTTGACCTGCAATGTTTTCAACAGTGACCAATTTCTGGTGATTCAGTTACAATCCTGGAAGGTTGGCAGCCCTAGACTTTTCTTCTCTGCAATTTATCACTTAATGAAAATTCCTGTCTTATTTTATCTTGTATCTTATTCTTCATTTTCTGATCTGCTTTCTTTCCTAGTTGTGGGAATTCCTGGGCAATTCATTAGAAAACCAGACCAAACACTTGTAGATAAGGGATTTGTATCACTCATGTGCTAGATATTAATCCAGTTTTTGCAGTGAAACGATAGTTTAATACATGGCTGGAAAAGGCTGAATCATTTCGAAGGTAGCAAAGCTTATCATGTGGTGATGTAAAACCTAAGCTGATTTGAATGAATGCAGTAATTGAATCTGTGCCTTGTTCTCATTGTCAGGTGTTTATCATTCTTTATAACAATTTTGACAAGATTACTTTTTCTGTTTTAAGGATCCCTGTAGAATCTGATAACTTATAAAGAAAAAATTTGTTCTGCCATTTAATGAGTGAACAGATGACTCAAGGTTCCATGTTCTAGAAGTTTCTCGTTTACTGTAACAAACAGACTGAAAGCACTATTGACCAAACACTGTACTTTAAACTATAGGCAGAATTTTTAACAGAACTGAAAAAGCCCATGTTTGACTATGTGATTCACTGTCCCATAAATAGACATGCAGTTCTCCCAGAACTAGCTAAAATGATCCTTACTCCAAAAGGTTTACTATTCCTCTTTATCTTTCCAAAACTGGAAACTTTTAACTCTTCGTGGTGTAAAGATATTTCTCTCTCACTAATACGCGGCAAATCATTTTGTCTCATTTTAAGTGTTAGTGAATTTGCAGCTTCCAAACCAAGTGTGATCCCATACCCACATTCTCTGCAGTGTGAACAGAAACCTTTAACCTGTTGCTGCTCACCCTCTTCTCCAGATCCTAGCAGACGAATTTTGTCCATGATTTTCAGGGATACCTTGGCCCCTCCCCCTCACAAACTCATCTCCTTGGGAACATGAGCTATGTGTGCCTCATATCCAGGCAGAAATGTTCATTTGCTCTCCTTGAGACCCCAAATCTCAGTTAACAGTTTAAAGCACAACTGTATACAACATAACATTCTCAACACGTTTCCAGGATTTTAGAAAATCACTGTCAGCACTTAGGATGCTGCCATTGTTACCAAGTGTAAATACTCTGCATCCTTTTCCTCTTGAAATAATCTGGACCCTTTAATCTTTAATAATAAAGATACAGAATAGGTCAAATAACCCCTTTCACTTTAGCTTAAAGGCATAATTCGGAAACATAACAGCCTTATAAATGACAAAATTATAACACTATTCCCCTATAGAATGAAAATTCATCACTATGGTGAAGTATTTTCACAAACATCATCCAAAAATTTCTTTTAACATTTTAAATACTGTATTACACCATGTTTAGTAAGTTAGTAATATTTGTCCCCCAGGATGTCATAGCTTCCATTAAACAGCTCATCTTAACAGTATTACCATGGTTAAGTTGTATGAAGCAAATACTTGTAATAGTTTGGAGTTCACATCCATTTTTAGCAGATTCTTAAAGCGCTTCATCTTGTCTAAATAAAAATTTATTTCACTGCTTTTGTGGTCATCTTCCAAGACGTGACATAGCAAATCTTCTTTCTAATGACAATTAAAGCTGACATTGTTTTCATGACAATTAAATCCTTAGCCTGATGAAAGCACAGTCCTGTGGAGGCTGGTGATCTGAAATAAATACATAAAATACTGGAGGAACTCATCAGGTCTGGCAGCTTCTGTGGAGACACAAACAGAGTTAATGTTTTCAGTCCAGTATGACGCTCAGTGGCAGCAGTGTATACCACTGCTCCGCAAAGATTTGCCAAAGTTCCTTTGACAGGACCTTATAAATCCATGACTTCCACCACCTGGAAGAAAATGAAACGCACGAACATTATCATCTTCAAGTCCACCTACAAATTTCATCTTTCTTAGAAATATATCATTGTTATTGTTCCTTCATTATTGCTGGCTCAAAATTCTGGTACTCCCTTCCAGATAGGAATCCTTCCAACAAATGGGTATACCTATGCCACATGGACTGCAGCAGTCCAAGCAGGCAGCTCACCACCGCCTACTGAATGGTATTTCAGGATAGGCAAGAAGTGCTGGTCTTGCCTAGATGTCCTGAGCGCACACAAATGTATAGAAGTAAAACTGTTGCATTTGCTATTTACAGTGAAGTCAGAGACATATGTAAAGAAACACATTTACAATGTTGTCATCGACTGCAAATAGACAAAACAGTCTTGTAATTATACTGTTTGATAAGTGCAACCTCTATGACTGTAACAGTCTGTGTGTAATTCAACAAGGGGATGTTGTAGGAAAATACAGCAGTTCAAACTCATGCATACACATGTTAGTCATGAAGCCGATTTGCTGCCATGATTGTGGTATTTATACATGAGACTAGACATCATGCTATTTGACCATGGCCTAGTTCCAATGCTGTTCCATTTCTGCCCTTACTCAACACCATATTAGTTCACTTTTGTCTTTTTGCAAACCAGGTTGACTCCCTCCTTTTGCTCTACCCAGTAATTCTCCAATTCCTGGCTTAACTAAAAGCAGCGCAACAAGGGCTAAAGCTCAAAAGTTTACAATCTCTGGAAAGGTGTGTGGTAATGATTTTTGCTATGTTTCTTATTATTTTTCCAGACCTATGAACAAAATGAATGGTTAATCCACTTGGCAGGAAGACTACTGATGAATGATAGCCTAGTACTGTCTCTAATGGCGCACAACCCATTTCAGAATCAAGGAGCACCACGGTGAGAAGTCCTAACCTTGATTTATTTGGCAGTTTTTGAGTTGAATTGAGAGAGGTATTCACCTGAAGTGCCCTCATACTTTTAGTTTCAGTCAATAAGAATCTTCGTTTGGTTTTGATTAATTTGCAGGAGCTGGTTGTCACTAGAGTCTGTGCCAATGCCTAACCCTTAAGAAAATGCTGCCTGCTTCTTGAACCACTGCAATCTGTGTGGTGAAAGTGTTTTATTGTGCTGTTAGGGATGGATTTCCAGGATTGTACCATAACAACACATGGTTCACATGCATATCAAATGTAACTTGATTTTTTTTTCAAATCAGTTGTGGTATTTTAATAGTTAATCATTTTGGCAGCTACCATGGTACAAGTATAGCCACAAATTTTGTTATCAGTCAGAACTTTCTCTGCTGCATTATTTACAGCATCTGCTGCGTATTTGTCAAATAAACAATTAGGGAGCAGAGAATGGGCATAAATATCTGATCGCTAATCGGAATGGTCAAATGAAAACCAGTAAAAGGTATTCCGAGGGCAGCCTGTTGTGCTGGCGACGCTCTTTGGCAAACAGTATGTAGCGTATAAATAAGGTCTTGAATACCGTACGATATTTGCTTTTGAGGCATTCATTTTCCATTAAAGAAAAACGAGTCTCAGTACCAGACAAGCCAGGCACCAACAAAACTACCACAAGCACAATGCCTGTTTATTTTGTACATAGCCTAGGAACAACTGTTAGTCGTGTTAGCATATGATTGCTTAACATGATTGTGAATTGTGTCTGTGCCTTAGGTTGTTTTGCTACTTTTAAGGCACTGTATAAACGCAAGTAGTTACTGTGTCAAATTGCTGTTTCTGCCAGTTTAACAGAGGCATTAACCTTGGAGTGAATTTCTGTCTGTGAATAAATTATGGTGATCTATGGATAAGCACTAGGAATAAATAATAACTTCAAAGTAACAAAAATTGGCAGATTAAGCCCCCTAATATGTAACCAAACGTATGCCACTATTGTACTGCCCCATGTACAAGCAGTAAATAACTTCTTGGAGTCATTGATGTATGAATGGACTGACATCAAGTACAGTATGTGCTGATTATTGTCGAGTGAACTGGCAGCTCCCCAGTGCCTCAGCCAGTTAACGTAGTCAGTATCTGACAGATATAGGCTGAAGGCCCAAGGCCAGTTGGTCTGTATTGAGGTAGCTGACCTCAGCAAGTCTGCGTTGAGTGTGATTCTGACCTAAGTGGTTTATTCTTGATGCCTATTTGGCCATCTTTCCAAGCATTTTATGCCCACTGAAGGCACAGTTGAGTACTTCCTTGCCTTACTTTCCACATATAAAATGAGTGTGGGTGCGCTAGAGGGAGAACAGTTGATAAAAGGAAGATAATGTAGATGAATTAAAATGGGGAAAGAAGTTTTTCGTCCATGTACAACACTGGCTTCTCTATCTGTTGTGCACAGCCAACTCTGACATGCTTCATGTTACAATCCTTAGCTCAATTTAACATCCAACTTTAGCACAGTGAGTTTGACTCAGAAGTTATAGAAGCAAATCCCATTCCAGGGACTCCATTAGAAAACCTAGGCTTTCAATCCTGGTTCAGTGCAGGAAGAAGGATGTGGGGACGCACTATCAATCTTTCAATTGAGAAGTTAGCTGATGCTCTGTAATATCTTCACAGTCAACTGCGAACGATTTTAGCCCCATATTCACGCATTGTCCAACATCACCAAATAAAAACATATGAAGTTATTTATATTAATATTGTTCTTGGAAACTTGATATGTACAATTTGGCAGCCCTGTTTCCTGCATGAGGTGCAATATGCTAAGGAACATTCCAAGAACATGGAAGGTGCTATGTGAACGTGTGTTCATTGTTTTTGTCGTCCACGTTGTATTTATCACCTAGCACAGGGATGCTCAAGATATAGGCTGTGACCCCTGTTGGACAAGATTTTGGGGTCATGAGTTCCAAAGCAGTAACAGCAGCTGGGGACGTCAGGTTGAGTTTGGACAGCTGCAAAGCCCTTTCAAATGTCTGTCCTTTCAGTTGGTGGATGCAGTTTAATTATGTATTTGCAAAGGCCTGATTGCTGCTGTAACCACTGCCTGGAAAACAGTGGGTCCAGCTTTCTTGGTGCAAACCCTCACCCCCTCCATTGAATAAATATCAATGCTGCTCCCCCCCCCACTGCCACCCCATCAACAAATACTCCCCCACGCCCACATCTGAACACTCTCAACTCTGGAGACCATAAAGCCTGAGGCATTACAATGGGGCTGCATTGGGAATAAAGTTTAGGAAGCATTAACTTATCATTTACTAGTATTGATGTCATTATTTAGAAGTCACAATGGTTTTTTTCTGTTTTCAGCAAGGATGCAGGGGAAACCGACAGGAAAGAAAAAGAACAAATACAATAACCAAACAGAGAAACATCCAAAAAATCAAAATTGAAATCTAAATTTTGAAGAGGCATTTTTCAACCTTTCTAAATACAACCTAAAAGAAAATACAAAATTGGAATAAATATAATGAAAGTAACCTAAACCAATGGTGGTTTTTGATACGAATGCAGTGATTGCAAGCCAGGCACTGGAGAGAAAAGAGAGGAGAACTTCACAGGGGGTAAATAATTTGCAGTGACTACAGAAAAAATAAGAGATGCAAAATCCCTGCATTTCTCAATTTTGCTCTTGGATGCCCAGCTCCCTGCTGGACTGTCAGACCATTAATCCTGACACAAGACATGATTACGTTTTCCCTCCAAAACCTCCCAGCTGTTGCCTAGGAGCAGCTGCTCCCCTCTGGAATTAATTCCAGCTGTCAGGAGTCTTAAGTGCTAAGCATAACATTACAAATATAGCCATGTGGTTTTTAGTCTATATTGCATTTTTTGTCTATTTTTTTTCCCTCAAAGTAATTGGCTGACCAGGACTGAATTTGCTTTTTGTAACAATTTCTGCTCATGTTTTATGCCTTTATTCTCATCCAAATATATTTGAAGCAAACATGGTCAGTGTTGCATTTAAAACTGTGCCCAAACCTCTGTTGGTTAGTAACTAACCTCTATTTAACTGAAGTGAGATTGTCACAAAGCTCACGTTATTGAAGATATCTTGTACTTACTGAAGGCTCCTGGTTATAACAACAGTAGAAAGTCAGTACGCAAGGGGTTAATTTTATTCCTTGAACACCTGAAGCATGATATAATTTGACCCTTCCAAAAGTAACAGTCAATTATGAAAATGATATTCTGGTTGATTTAGTTTTAACTCTATCCTCCTTTGAAGATGCCAGCTGTTTGTAAAAGACAGTTCCCTGGTCAAATCCATCCTTCTAATACTTTGCTGTAAGGTACGGCAGCAGAGTTACTGGAATGATTTCAATGTGACTTTAAATTTCGCATTGACATTTAAACACTGGAGTTTATATTCACTTTAAAGAATCATTTATCTTTAAAGAAAAGCTTGCTGATATTATTAGTTTAAGTTATTAATTGGAATGTTTTATTAGTGCAATAAGTTTTGCTGGGAGTACTAAAATGCATAAATTAACCAAGGTAACAGGGTAGGTTGTATTTTGCAATTGCAGTATGTAAAAGCTGATGGATGCCACCATGATCCAAGGCAACTACATCTACAGTAAACATCTGCTGCTCAATGAACTTTAGATTGGAGAGCATAGAGCTAGGGGTCACAGATTAAAAATCTGCGGTCACCCATTTAAAGCAGTGATTAGGTGAATTTTTGTTTCTTTCAGAAGGTTGAGTGTCTTTGGAACTCTCTTCCTATGTATCAGCCACTGTTTCTGAAGCCAAGAACAATCGTCCAGAAGGTTCTGTTGCCTGCCTGGGGCCAGGAGTCAGGAGATGTACTCTGGCTTCAGAAGAAACTTATAGTGGGATGTAGAAGATTCAGTTGTAATGGTCCACGTGGGTATCAAAAGCATTGATAGTACAAATTCTACTTTGGAATCGTGATCAGATATAGACTAAATTGACTCCGAGTAAATAGCACAGAAACAGACCCTTCAGTCCAACCAGTCTGTACCAATTATAATCCCAAACTGAATCAGTCCTACTTGCAAGCAGTTGGCCCACATTTTTTTTTAAGTACTTATTTAAATGTCTTTTAAATGTTGTAACTCTACCTGCATCCACCACGTCTTCTGGAAGCTCATGCCATGTAAAAAGATCGCCCCTCATGTCTTTTTAGAATCTTTTTCCTCTCATCTTAAAATTAAAAAGCACAACCTCAAAGGGAATAGTCTATGGATTATTACTTGAGCCACAAGCAAATTGCATGGGGTAAATAATAATAGAGAAGTGATTATGTGTGTCATAGACTGGTGTGGGGGAAATAAGGTGTGATTCTAATGCCACTGGCACCTTTGTTGGGGAAAGCGAAATCTGAACCATTGGGGCAGGTTTCACCTGAATTATGTTGGGGCCACTGTTCTGGCATGTGATATAATTGGGGCAGCAGAGAGGGCTGTTTCCACAAGGGTCAGTGCTGGGTCCACTGTTGCTCGTCGTTTAGAACATAGAACAATACAGCACAGAACAGGCCCTCCGGTCCTTGATGTTGCGCCGACCTGTGAACTAATCTAAGCCCCTCCCCCTACACTATCCCATCATTATCCATATGCTTATCCAAGGACTGTTTAAATGCCCCTAATGTGTCTGGCAGCATCAATGGAGAGAAATCAGAATTAACGTTTTCGGCCCAGTGACCCTTCTTCAGAACTTTTATGACAACTCAGTAGTTTCATGATCATCATTATTCAGACTGGCCTGTTACATCACATCAATCAACAGCTCAGCTTCACTGAGAGCCCACCAACACCTATAGCTCACCCCCAACTACTATTCAATTCTGTTGAGAACTCATCCCATATACAGCATGACACCTGTGAGAATCTAGGAACATCAACAACCCAATAACACAGCTGGCTGCCACCCCTAATAACTCAGCCACAAGTAGAGGACAAGAACTGCCACGTCACAAATGTCACTCTCTAGCCAGTAGTGCAAGGATGACTTGTATTACTTTCCTTATTTCAAGGAGAATCAAATCAAGCTGCATTGCTTTAGGAGAACCTAGAAATCAACTGGCACCTGACAGAGGTAAATAAACTCCAGCATTAAGCATGGATCACTTCAGAATCAATCATGTGAGGGACTGGAATTATTGATGTAACTAGGCTTTCCAACAATCTGATAGTTTTGAATTCATTTTTACTGATACTGTTCATTTTCGTATTTATTTTGGAATTGAATTCCACATCTGAGATACCACTGATAGATTTGAACAGTTAGGCTTTGGATTACTAATCTTGTAATACAGTCACTACAGTAGTACTCACTGCAAGAAAGCTGAGAAACAGTGTTAATGAGTATGCAATGCAATCTGTACCAAGAATTTCAGTGTCAGTGAAAAGGAGATTGTGAAACTTTATTATAGATTACAAATATAAGTTGTTGGTAGCTGAGCAGTCCAGTTTATTGTGATAACAAAGTGTGGAGCTGGATGAACAGAGCAGGCCAAGCAGCATCCCAGGAGCAGGAAAGCCGACACCCCGGGCCCGGACCCCCCACCAGAGAGGAGGACGGGGAGAGGGCCCCGGAACAAACAATACAAACAATTTGGATGAAAACCTGGGAAGCATGTTGGTAAGTTTGCGGATGACACCAAAATTAGTGGTATAGTGGATTGAGAAGAAAGTTATCTCAGAGGAAATGGAATCTTGATCAGCTGGATCAGTGGGCTGAGGAGTGGCAGGTGGAGTTTGAATGAGATAAATGTGAAGTTTTGCATTTTGGCGAAACAAACCAAGGCAAGACTTACACAGTTAATGGTAGGGCCCTGGGGAGTATTGTTGAACAGGGGCACCTAGGGGTTTACATACATAGTTGCTTGAAAGTGGTGTCACAGGTGGATAGTGAGGTGCGGAAAGCATTTGACAGACTTGCCTTCATTGGTCATTGGTCAGAATATTGAGTATGAGAGTTGGGACGTCTTGTTGAGTTGTGCAGGACATTGGTGAGGCTACTTTTGGTCTACTGCGTATAGTTTTCGTTGCCCTGCTTTGGAAGGATGTTATTAAATTTAAAAGGTGCAGTAAAGTTTTACAAGGATGTTACTGGGACTGAAAGGTTTGAATTATAAGGAGAAGCTGGATAGGCTAGGACTTCTTTCCTCTGGAGCAAGGGGGACCTTACACCATGCAATGCATAGCTAAGGTGAATAGCAAAGATATGTCCCCTAGGATAGGTGATTTCAAAACTCAAGGGCACAGGTTTAAGGTAAGAATGGAAAGATTTAAAAGGGACTTGAGGGGCAACTTTTTCACACAGACAGTGGTGCATATATGGAATGAACTGTTAGAGGAAATGGTAAATGCAGGTACATGAATGGGAAAAGTTTAGAGAACATGGTCCAAACACAGGTAAATGGGACTAGTTTAGTTTGAGAAACCTGGTCAGCATGAACGAGTTGGATCAAAGCGTTTGCTTCCACACTGTATGACTCTTTGACTGTGCGGGTAAAAGGGCAAGGATCATGTGAGA
Source organism: Stegostoma tigrinum (assembly GCF_030684315.1). NCBI lineage: Eukaryota > Metazoa > Chordata > Chondrichthyes > Orectolobiformes > Stegostomatidae > Stegostoma > Stegostoma tigrinum. The sequence continues at coordinate 16,339,278 of NC_081376.1, forward strand.
AGAAATGGAGTAAATCAAAGGTAACTAACAAAGTAATGCAGCAAGGTATTTAGGTCAGAATAGCCAGAATGTCGTAGGAAGGGGGAGAGTTAAAACTTAAGAGTCCATCAGTAGATAAGACCAAGGATTACAACATGGTAAAATGGTGGAATTAAAGGCTGTGTATCTGAAAGTGTGCATTCATAATAAGCTGGATAAATTATTGTTAGAAACAGAAATAAACAGTGTAACTTGACGGCCATGTCAGAGACACAGTCACCAAGTGGTGAAGACTAAAATCTAATTATTGAAAGGTATTTGACATTTTGAAAAGAAAGGATGTTATGAAAAGGGGTGGAGTAGCTCAGTCAACAGTGCAGTAGTGAGAAATGACTTTAGCTCAAGCAAAAGAGCGAGATGTCGAATCAGATAGGCTGAAGATAAGAAATAGGAAATGTAAACGGCCACAGTAAAAGTCACAAAAATTAGCATTCAGGTTCACCTAGTGATTAGAAGGCTAATGGAATATTGGTGTTCATTGCAAGCAGAATGGAACATAGACGGAGGTTAGATTTTCTGCAGCGAAGAATGAATGCAAAAAGGACCATTCTTTACTCTGAACCTAGGTTCTCAAAGTAGAACAGTAAGCATGTTCCAACAACACTCAGACATTAACTAGTTTGGGTCCTGTTAAATGAATATCTGTAATCCAAATTAGACCTTTAGTTAGTCAGATAAAATATGTATACTTAAAAAAGCCTAAATATTTTGAAGATTTTACCAAATAGGTGAACTGGGCTTTGGTGAGATCACATCTTGTGCACAGTTTGCAATCCCTTGAAAATGAGCTGTAACTACACTTGAAGAAGATAAAGTTCATTCAATATTCCTGAGCTGAAGGGCTTTTCTTATGGCTTATGAGGACAAGTTAAATACATTGGACCTATACACACTGGGGTTTATATGAATAAAAGGTGATCTAGTTGAATCAATTAAGATCCTGATGGTGGGGAGGAGGCGGGGAGTGGAATAAAAAGCCAAAGAAGTACAGATGCTGGAAATCTAAAACAAAAGTGGAAATTGCCGAAGGAACCCAGCAGTTCTGGCAGCATCTGTGAAGAGGAAGCAGAGTTAATGTTTCGGGTTCAGTGGGTCTTCTTCAGAACTGAAGCTTTGAAATTGATCTGAAGTTCTGAAGAAGGGCCACCGGACCTGAAACATTAACTCTGCTTTCTTTCTCCACAGATACTGCAAAACCTGAGTTTTTCCAGCAACTACTGTTTGTATTTCTGATTTCCAGCATCCACAGTGCTGATCTTTTTTTGGTTCCGCCTTCAACTCAGTATCCTGCTCCTGCTTTCTCCCTGTACCTGTTGATCCCTTTAGCCCTGAGAACTATATCCGATTCCTTCTTGAAAAGGAAGAGTTATTATCTCTACACACTTTTTCACCAGGAAATTCCTGGCAAGAGATTAGGATCACACAGTTTAACACCTCAAACCGGTTTGACATTCAATCAGATCTTGGCTAATCTTAACTCTAGTAATCTGCCTTACCGCTCTAACCTTAAAATCTTTTCTGAAGAAACAAGTAACAATCTCATTTCTTCTGAGCTCCAATCTTAACAGCTTTTTGGGAGAGGCTTCTGGTTACTTTCAAGTTTTGTTTGAAGTGCTTATTTGACATTACTCCTGAATAACCTAGATCGAATATTAAGCTAGTGCCACTTTGTTCTGGACTCTCCAAATAATGGAAGTAGTTTCTCACTATTCATATCAATTCCTTTAATAATTTTAATCACCTCGTTCTGTTAGACGGTAGTGTAGTCATAATATCATGGAACTAGTGATCCAGAGGCCTGGACTCTTCAGGGATTTGGATTCAAATCCCACCTTGACAGCTGATGGAATTTCAAGTCAATTAATAAATCCAGACTATTAAGCTTGTCCCAATAGTGGTGACTATGACAATGATTAATTATTGTAAAATGTCATTTGGTTCATGAGCATCCTTATAGGAAAGGTGTCGTCCTCGTATGATATGACCTTCAAGTGTCTGAAACCAAACAGAATTGTGGTTAATTCTTAGCTGCCCTTGAAATGGCCCAGTAAGTCATTCAATTCAAAGGCAAATGGGGATTGCAAATACTAGCCTTGCCAGTGAAGTCCACATCCCATGAAAGAACAAAGAAATACAGCTCTGGATGTGAGTTTCCTCGCTGAGCTGGAAGGTTAGTTTTCAGACGTTTCGTCACCATTCTAGGTAACATCATCAGTGAGCCTCCGGTGAAGCGCTGGTGTTATGTCCCGCTTTCTATTTATCTGGTTAGGTTTCCTTGGGTTGGTGATGTCATTTCCTGTTCTTTTTCTCAGGGGATGGTAGATTGGCTCCAAGTCAATGTGTTTGTTGATGGAGTTCCGGTTGGAATGTGATGCTTCTAGGAATTCTCGTGCGTGTCTCTGTTTGGCTTGTCCTAGGATGGATGTGTTGTCCCAATCAAAGTGGTGTCCTTCCTTATCTGTATGACAAACTGGCAGGAAGCTAGCCACCAGGATACATGAACATCAACTAGCCTCAAAACGACATGACCCACTATCACTCGTATCCTTACATACAGATAAGGAAGGACACCACTTTGATTGGGACAGCACATCCATCCTAGGACAAGCCAAACAGAGACATGCATGAGAATTCCTAGAAGCATGGCATTCCAACCGGAACTCCATCAACAAACACATTGACTTGGAGCCAATCTACCATCCCCTGAGAAAAAGAACAGGAAATGACATCACCAACCCAAGGAAACCTAACCAGATAAATAGAAAGCGGGACATAACACCAGCGCTTCACCGGAGGCTCACTGATGATGTTACCTAGAATGGTGATGAAACGTCTGAAAACTAACCTTCCAGCTCAGCGAGCAAACTCACATCCAGAACCTCAACCTGAGCTACAAATCTTCTCAAAACTCGCTAAATACAGCTCTCTCCTTGATCTTCTTTACTTGAGGAAATACAAATTCAATCTAGCAACTTGCCTTCATTGCTTGGCTTTTTAGCCCGGGTGTAATTCTGGTCAATATGTGCTGCACTCTGTCCAAAGGCAATTAAGTGCCACTGTGGGAGAGTTAATATTGCTGGAGGGATGAGCTTTAATGTTAGGCAGAGTCATGATAAGTGACCCACTTTTCAAGACTTGAATCAGGGTAACCAAGAAACTTAAGTGCTAGAATTATGCAGGTATTTGGATGAATGTGTATTTTTCTCATTTATTAAGGAACAAATGTAAATCAGAAGTACATTTGGAATAGCAGATTGCTGTGCTTTGTCATGAATCACAGCTAGATATAATATACCCCACTGGGTTGGAACTCTCGCATGTTTTTAAATGAAATGAATCATATCTGACTCAGAAATGAAATGATTGCCAATAATTCAAGCCCTGTTCCCAAATTGTAGCTCTGACGTTACTGGACTTATTCATGACTGCTTTTGGATGCAGATTTATGGGTTCAGTACATTTGCTCACTGTTGTCGCTGAGTTGTAATCTGGAGTTTTCTGGCAAGGAGACATGAACATTGTTGTTATCTTTGTTCATTGAAAACTCTGACTCTGCAGGTGGCATTCACTCCCCTTGATCAGAAGATTATAGGGTCAAGTCCCATTCCAGAGAAAGGAGCATATAGTCCAAGCTGATACCTCAATGCAGTACCAAGCGAGTGTTGCATTATTGGGCTTTCCATCTTTTCAATGAGACATTGAATCAAAACACCATCTGCCCTCTCAAGAGGGTGCAAAAGATCCAATAGCTCTTTTTCAAAGAACAGTGATAGAAATTCTTTCGGATGTCCTTGCCAGTATTAATCTCTCAATCATAACAACAGTTACCTCTGGTCACGACCATGTTGCTGTTATGGAGCTAATGAGAGGTGTTGTTTGCCATTCTGTCTGCCTGTCTTTCTCTCTGCTTCCATTCTGCTAGTCTCTGAATATGTCACCCTTAGTCCAAAGAAGATGACATGTTATACCCAGTAGCTAACTTCATGAATGCCTTCAGTCTAATTCATGTACAGAACTAAGCAGATCAGCGAACTATCCTCTCCCCACTATCCAGCTACAGCCTAACCAATGCAGAGGCCAAGGTGTCTCATGACTCCTTTCTGTTACAGAGAGGGAAACACATCCCTGTTACTAGGCAGTCAGTTGCCCTCCTAAAATATTCCAGTCATGGCAGATAGATTTGTTTGACAAACTGCTGAGGACTTGAATATTAATTGGGGGGGAGGGTAATTCTGCCTCTGTGATCACCAGATAGTGAGCCCTTAGTTTTAATGAGCGCAAACTGCCAGGTGCACGGTAGGAATTATCTAAACCGTAGTAAAGATTAACCCAGCATTTGCCCATGTCATAACAAAATGAAGATAAAACTCTGTGTTTATTAAGTGTTACTTCACTTCTGGTTACTCCATGATAAGGACAGAATATTGCTGACATTCAAATCCTTTTTTAAACAAAACAAAATCTTCAAAAAAGATTAAAAACTGCAGTCTCCTTTTCTCAGGCGGTTATAGGATTACAAGCGCAGTGCCAAACGCTGTGATGGTGAACTTTCTGCTATTTTAACCTCTTCAGAGTTTCATTCTTGTGCCTCTTTTCATTTACTTTCTAAAACTCGGCTCGTGTATGCAGAGACCACCCAATGGTGGTGCTTCTGGAACTGAAATCAACCATTTGAACCTTTCTGTGAACGGGAGATATGCTGTTTTCAAACACCATCACTTTTAAAGAACTGCCATCTTCCTGAAAAGTTGTTTGCGAACACCTGCTTTTTTTGTAGTTTGTGGTGGAGAGCAGTGTAAGCTTCGTAGTTTAAAAGGTAGACAGGTTTGTAAAAATTTCTTCCATGAGAGAAAACCTGTTCATTTTTTAAAAAATTGACCCTCTTTCTCCTTGTTCACTTGAAGACGGTGATTCTCTCTTGAGGGCCCAGGTTTCCATCTTCTATCATGAGTCTCGCCACCAAATTCTAGCTATTCATTGGCCATTAGATGCATCATAGTTCACCTTCATGCTTTCTTTATAACTGCACAGCAAGATCAACAAATAATTATTGCTGATGGGAGCTTTGGCAGGTTTCCTCCACTTCAGCTTAGGATCACTACCACTGCGATTCTGGTGTTACGTGTAGCTCAGTTAGTAGCACTCACATGCAGGTCAAATCGTCTTTGCTTCAAGATCTGTGTTCATACTTGAGCAAAAATGCAGGCCATCATTCTAAAGTAGTAAGTGAGAGAGCACTTCACTGGCTGAAAGTGTTTTTTGGTTTAGATATTGTGCACAAATGTAGTGTCCCTGCCTCTGAGCAGGAGGCCCAGGTTCAATTCCAACCAGCTTCATAGGTGTGTCATAACATACCTGAAACATTGGTTAGAAAATATCTAAAAGAGACTCTACCTACTTCTCAAATAGACATAAAAGATTCAACCATGCCATTCCAGAAGCAGTACGGTAGCTCTTTTGCCTCTGTTGTTCTTGCCATTATTTATTTCTCCATCAGTATCACTAAATCATATTATCAGGTGATTATGACATTGCTATAGTGGAACCTTGCTGGGTGTAAATGTCTTTGATTTCAAAATGGTTTATTCGTTGTGAAATAAACTGCATAGAAGCCGGTGTACCGACACCAGGTCACCCTTTATTTACTCGCGCACAGGACACAGGCTGTGGTCAGCCGGCCCAGAGTCAGTCCTCGTGCACGGGACACGGGCTGCAGTCAGCCAGCCCGGAGTCAGTCCTCAACTGAGGAGATTCTAATCTTCTGGTTATAACGGTCAGCCAATTGGTCCAGGTTAGCAGCCTCAGTTTAGAACCTTGTAGTTAATGAGGTCCACCTCGTTCCAATCACTACATGTTGTTAAGTTTTTAGAAATTCTGGGTTGAGAAAGACATTGCAGTTTTATTTCTTCACTTCTTCTCAGGTACTGTCAGTGTTTTGTGGCCCATTAACACAATTGCCAATGAAACAATTGGACAGAACTAGAGATTAGATTGTGATTTCAGCTTCATAATTTGGTTGCAATTTAAATACAGTTCCCCAAAAACTGGAATTTAAAAGGTGGTGACTAGCTAACTACGTGAAATGTGATTAAATAAATCTTGCAATTTCTTTTCTTCTAGAATCATTTATGGTTTACAAAACATGGAAATCAAAGCAGATCCCGTTGGTGGTAAAAGTTGTTGCATTAAAAAGGACCTCTGCTGTCTTGAATTTTACTTCAGAATCTAAACAAATTTGTCTCTTTTAGTTTGAATTCAGTATTTTAATTATACGTCTCTCCTAATCCACTCCCTATCTGATTCAATAATGACACAACCTTTAACACATTGAAATTTCCCAAGGTTTTTAAGAGAGTTCCCAAATCAACTTATTAAAGAACAATCAGCACAAGTGAACAAAAATAGTAAAAACACAAAGTACTGGAGAAACTCAGCAGTTCTCAAGTCAATTCTGTTTCTGTCTTCACAGGCGCTACCAGACCTACTCAGCTTCTTCAGCATTTTGTTTTTTTTCAGATTTCCAGCATCTGTAGCATTTTGTTTTTATTTGTGCATTAAAGAGACCATCTTAAATTAAGGAGAGATCTTGGGAATTCAGTGGAAGAAATCATAAAGCTGCTTCAAGCCAACCTCTTTGACCAAGTCTCTGGATCCTGTTTTGCAGCTCTGTGATAGGTTTTGTTCAATAATGCTCCAATGAGGTGGCTTGCTTTATTGTTGTTTTATTCCCTCAGGATGTGGGTGGCTGGGCCAGCATTTATTATCTATCCATAGTTGCCCTTGATAAGGTGGTGGTGAACTGCCTTCTTGAACCACTGTAGTCCATTTGGTGCAGGTATGCCCACAATGCAGCTTGAGAGGGAGTTCCAGGATTTTGACCCACACTGAAGGAATAGCTGAATTATTCCCCATAAGTGACTTGCAGGAGAACTTGTGGGTGGCAGCGTTCCAACTTTTCAATGTGGTTGTGCCATTTGGAAGGTGCTTGTTGAATGTACAGTTTAGATTTCTGTGTCTTCTAGATAGTATACACTACTGCGGCTGAACATTGATGGGAAAGGGACTGAATGTTTGGGATGTAGTGCGATTCAAGTGGGATGCTTTGTTCTGGTTTGTTGATAATGGGGATTCATTGATGGTGATACCACAGAAAGTCAAGGGATGATGGTTAGATTCTGTCTTGTTGGAGATGGTCAGAGAAAGAATGACCAGAGAAAGGGGAGGGCCAATCAAGGATTGTAAAGGGAATTTGTGCACGGAGCCTAAAGACATAGGAGAGGTCCTTAATGAATACTTTTCTTCAGTATTCACAACTGAGGGGGACCTGGTTGTAAGGGAGGACAGTGCGAAACAGGCTGGTAGGCTAGACGAGGTGGATGTTAGTAAGGAAGATGTACTAGGAATTTTGAGGAACTTGAAGATAGGTAAGTCCCCTGGGCCTGATGGGATTTATCCAAGGATTCTATGGGAAGTGAGGGAAGAGATCATGGTGCCTTTGGCGATGATCTTTTCATTCTCACTCTCCATGGGTATGGTGCCGGAAGATGGGAGAGAGGCAAATGTCATTCCCTTGGTCAAAAAAGGGAAAAGGGATAACCCTGGAAATTACAGGCCGGTTAGTCTTTCTTCAGTGGTGGGCACATTATTGGGAAGGGCTCTGAGAGACAGGATTTATGGTCACTTGGAAAGCGACAGTTTGATTCGTGATAGCCAGCATGGATTTGTGAGGAGTAGATCATGCCTCACAATCCTTACTGAATTCTTTGAAAAGGTGACCAAACACGTGGATGAAGGTGGAGCAGTGGATGTGGTATACATGGATTTAAGCAAGGTTTTTGATAAGGTTCCCCATGTTAGGCTCATGCAGAAAGTAAGGAGGTATGGGATGGGAGTACTGTGGCAGATTGGATTCAGAATTGGCTGACCCTTAGAAGACAAAGGGTGGTAATGGATGGAAAATATTCAACATGATGCTCAGTCACGAGTGGTGTACCGCAAGGATCTGTTCTGGGTCCTCGTCTATTTGTGATTTTTGTAAGTGATTTGGATGAAGGAGTGGAAGGGTGGATTAGCAAGTTCACGGATGATACGAAGGTGGGTCGAGTTGTGGATAGTGCAGAGGGCTGTTCTAGGTTACAAAGTGACATTGATAGGATGCAGAGCTGGGATGAGAAGTGGCAGATGGAGTCTAACTCTGAAAACTGCGAGGTGATTCATTTTGGAAAGACAAATTTGAAAGCAAAATACGGGCTTAATGGAAAGATTCTTGGCAGTGTGGAGGAGCAGAGGGATCTTGGGATTCATGTCCACAGTTCCCTGAAAGCTGCTACCCACAGATGGATAGAGTTGTTAAGAAGGTGTATGGTGTGTTAGCTTTACCTAATAGAGGGATTGAGTTCAAGAGCTGTGAAGTTATGCTCCACCTGTACAAAAGCCTGGTTCTGCCATGTCTGGAGTATTGTGTCCAGTTCTGGTCACCTCATTACAGGAAGGATGTGGAAGCATTGGAAAAGGTGCAGAGGAGATTTACCAGGATGTTGCCTGAATTGGAGGGAAGGTCTTATGAGGAAATGTTGAGAGAGCTTGGGCTTTTCTCTTTAGAATGACGAAGGATGAGAGGTGACTTGATAGATGTGTACAAAATGATCAGAGGTATAGATACGGTAGACAGCCAGAGACTTTTTTCCTAGGGTGGAGGTAGCTATTACGAGGGGGCACAGTTTTAAAGTGAGTGGAGGTAGATATAGGGGAGATGTCAGAGGTAGGTTCTTTACTCAGAGAGTGGTCAGGGCGTGGAATGCATTGCCGGAGAGGGTAGTGGAGTCGGTCTCATTAGGGGCATTTAAGCGGCTATTGGATAGGCATATGGATAGATAGTATAAGGTAGGGGTGGAGGTTAAATAAATCTTAGGTTTAGGGTAAAAGTTCAGCGCAACATTGTGGGCTGAAGGACCTGTACTGTGCTGAACTGTTCTATGTTCTATGGTCATTGCCTAGCACTGATGTGGCATTGACGTTACTTGCTACTTGTCAGCCCAAGCCTGTACATTGTCCACATTTACTGTATTTGGGCATGAATTGATTCAACATCTGAGAAGTTGCAAATGGTACTGAACATTGTGCAGTCATCAGCGAACATCCTGACTTCTCATCTTATGATGGAGGGAATGCCAGCTGAAGATGATTGGGCCAAGGAAACTACCCTGAGGAACTCAGCAGAGCCATTTAGTTTTCTGGATCTCCAGTTTTGCTAGGGTTCTTCAATTTCACACTTAGTCAAATGTAACATTGACGTCCAGGACAGTCACTCTGGCCTCCCTTCCGGTGTTCAGCCTTTTTTGTTAATGTTTTGACCAAGGCTATAACGAGGTCAGCAGTTGAGCTGCCCTGTCAGAACCCAAACTGCATCACTGAGCAAGCTGTTGCTGAGTAAGCACTGCTCAATCGCACTGTTGGTGAAATGTTCGATCACTTTGATGATGGTTGAGTGTCGACTGATAGGGTGGTAATTGACTGGGTTGCAGTATCCTGCTTTTTGTGCCCAGAACGAACCCAGGCAAGTTTTCACATTGTAGGTGTTAGATGCCAGTGTTGTAGCTCTACTGGAATAGCTTGGCTAGGGTTGTGGCAAGTTCTGGAGCACAATTCTTCAGTGCTATTCATGGAATGTTGTCAGGGCTCGTAGATTTTGCAGTATCCAGTGCCTCCAAGCATTGCTTAATATCTTATGAAGTGAATTGAAGACTGGCATCTGTGATGCTGGTGACCTCTGGACAAGGAGGAGATGGATTATCCACTCAATATTTCTAGCTGAAGATTGTTGCAAATGCTTCAGCCTAACCTTTGCACTGATGTGTTTGTTCTGCTATTATTGAGGATGGAGAAATGTGTAGAGCTTCCTTCTCTAGTGAGTTGTTTAATTGTTCACTACCATTCACAACTGGATATGGCAGGACTGCAGTGCTTAGTTCTGACTGGTTACTACTTGAAACAAACTATGTACTGTAAATGTAAATTGTTGGTGCAGTAGAATAATTTTAAATTAATTCTAAAGTGCCCAACAGCAAGATTGGCAGTTCTCCTGCCTGTCACACTTAAGTGTCTCTCCCTCATCCTGTCTTGTCTTCATCTCCAATGGCAATGTAGGGATGAGAATGGAGGGAAATTTGCTGGAGCTCATAGCCCTTGCATACTTATCAGCTCAAGATGGGACAATGCTTGGTTGAAGCCTACGCTTTGGTTATTAAAATAAATATTTGCCCTGTGTAAACCATTATATAAAGCAGTAATGACTTCCAGAAATGAGCAACAGTTAGATATATGGGATCCCTGGAGAGGAAATGATTCCATAGCTGGCTCCGATTTATCCATGGACCTGTTATCTCATTCCCGAAACCATTCCAGTAAATCTGTTCTGTAGCTTCTTCAATGCCTTCATATCCTTCTAAAAGCCCAAAATTAGATGCAGTACTCCAGTTTGTATAAGGATAATACAATTTCCATATTTTTGTGCCCTCGGCCTCAGGAAATCATACATTTTATTCATAATCATTTATGAGCTCAAAGAAAAGCCCAGTCTCTGTAAGCTCTGGGGCTGTGCCCAAAGCCTCAACTGAAGGTGAATTAAGCAGTAATGGCTAATTGTCCCATGATGAGTATTAAAAGTGATGAAGAAAGACCACTGAAATAGGGAAGGGGCATCTCAATTTGATGCCCATGAAACAATGAATTTGACATAGACATGGCGCAATATTGCTAAGAAAGCATTTCTTCACACAGGGTAGTGAAAACCTGGAGCTCTCTCTCCTAAATGGTGAGACTGAGGGCAGAATATCTGAGGAGTTTTGGGGCAGGGTATGGGTGAAATTGGGTGGTCAAACTGAATACTGAGATTGATACATTTTTGTTTTGTGAACTTATTAAATCACACAGAACCAAAGTTGACAGTTCTACGATGGATCAGCCATGATCAAATGGAATGACACAATAAGTTTAAAGGTCTGATGGTCTAATATCTATCCACAATAATACCATTTTTGTATTCTGTTGGCAGTTGGGTAAGAGGTGAACATTATCGCTACAAATTCAGCCAGCCCAGTGGCAACCATGCAGCAGAGGGGAAGTGGTGGATTCGGAAGCGGATTGGCGTGTATTTCCCGCCTGTCAATTTGAAGGGTTTGAAGAAGTATTTTAAGGAACGAGACTGGCCAATTCAGTGAGACCGATTGAAGTCAGATGTTTCCACTGGGATTACAACCAGCTTCCAGTTTAAAAAAAAGACACCTTAATGGTACCTCAGGATTGCAAACATGCACCTCATACATAGATTAATGTACATTTCACAGAATCAACATGATTGGTATTTATCAACAATGTAAATAATTTGACCTTAAATCTTATGGAATAAACATAATATTTTCATGTCAGACTCTACTTCAACTGTTGATGTTATCTCAACTGTATTTCTGACCAATTTTTAGTTTACATTGTGTCCAACTTTTCCATGTTTTTACAGATTTTTGTTTTGTGATTTTATCTGGGTATTTCAGTCCATTATTTGGTTACATTGTGTGCAGCTCTTGCCTCAGTGATGAGTTAAGAAGCACGAGAAGGATGTTATTGTTGAGAGTAGTAGTGGAAAAAATGCTTAATGTATTGAAAGAACATTACATTGACCCACTGGTGAGGTTGAAGAGGGTTATGACTTCCCTCATTCTCTAATCCTTAGAGTTCAGCCAGTGGGGCTTTGAGTCACATGAGCCTCAGTTCATCATCCTCAGTTTCCCAATTGAGCTTGATTTTCCCTCAATCATTCCCAGGATTTGGGCATCACTGAATGGGCCATCATTTACTGCCTATTCCTATTTGTTCTTGGGCGATTAGTGATAACTTCCCTTTTTGAACTACTTCAGTCTGTGTCTTCCCATTTGGCCTTCTGGTCTGTGCAGGTCCTGGTCCAGCCTGCCGGTCCGTGGTGTTCCCCACTTGACCTTTAGGTAAGGTGAGTTTGATATTCCCCATTTTCCAAATTGGCTTCCTTCCTGTAACAAGTTCCAAATGTTCCCTATCCCAAGCCAACCAAACATTGTGCCATTTCTGCCTTATCAACTATTTGAATGAAGTTTTTAAAAAGGGGTTCAATTTCTCCTTTTAGAATGATGGAGCATTAAGCATTTAATTACTATTATTGTCAGCAGAAATACTAAATCCAGAATTGTGTCCCACTGTTTTGATTGTAAGGACATAATGATATTGTGTGAGAACGTGGAACATTAAAATGAGTCTGGGGACCATTGAAATTGAATTTTTTTTCTTTCTGTAATTTCAGCAATTTTGTTTTCTGTCTGATTCAATCAGTGGATCTTGCTCATTCTGGAAAAAAAGTCTTAAAATCTCTTCTTCCCTCAGGGGTTAGGTAGTAGCTTTGTGAATGTGTCGCCACTCACATTATAGATCCTGCTTAAGTTAGAAATTGTTGGAGATGTTATCAGAAAATGTTTTGAGAATTTCTAATGATTCATCCTTGAATTTTCTGTTATTTCTTAAGCATACTAATTTCCTCACAGGAGCAACTATTGAAAAGTATAATATCTATTAAAATATGGCCCTTTGAGAAGATGGCTTCCCTCTGCGTTTTATGACTCCATGGTTATGACCGCAAAATCATTAGCTGCACCCTCCTGATTTCAAAATGGCAGTGGGAGGACTGATAGCTGGAATAGGGTGATACCTGTAACTGCTGACAGGGAGTACTGCAACTGTCCTATTCCCAAACACTGACTGGAAAATTTGTAAATCGTGCCAGATCAACATGGCGTTCCAGCTACCTCCCCTACACTGCGCATTTATATGTTTTTACCATGACTCTGTGGCTCTTCATGTTTATGCTTGGGAGCAGTACATAAAGCTGTATTCAGAATGGGGAATATGAATTCAAATATTTTACCCGATTACATAATGGAGTTTACTGTCCATATGATCCAGATATGTTACTGTCCTGAATACTTTTGTATTCTGCAATGTTCAAAGCATCAAGACCTTTTCCACAGATCTTCAGTCAAAATTCTATTGGCCTGTTGCATAACACATTCTCAGACACTTGACACACCGATCAACAGGTAAATTTCATCTATTTATTTCTCCAACTTCCCCTGTCAGCTTCTAACACATCATCAAAATGAGAAGTACCAGATCATGATATTGATCTGAACGGGAAGTGCAAAACAAGCCGAATACAGGTTGATGGAAAACAAAATTAGGCACAGTCTACATTGCCAGCTGCTGGTGGCCAGATCAGCTCATTCAACATTTATTATTCACCTCCAGTGTCTCAGCTGCAAATGCTAGGTGTGGACACAACAGTACTTTTAACAGTGGAGTTGAGTTCAATTCCCAGGCCATCTAGAGAGGGTCAATGACCTCAACAGCCTAATCTGCTATTGTAATAAGCTGGAGGCATAATGAAGATGATTTTCTCATGGTACCGTAGGACATGGAACAGTACAGCATGGTACAAGCCCTTTGGCCCACGAAGTTGTGCCGACCTATTACCCTACGAAGATCAAACTACCCTGCATTTTACTATCCTCCATGTACCTATCCAAAAGTCACTTAAAAGTCTCTAAAGTATTTGACTCCACTACCACTGCTGGCTGCGCATTCCACACACCCACCACTTTTTGTAAGTTCTGTTTGGAAAGCTACGTTAACCAGCTCAACAGTCTGCTTTTTCGTTCATCTCCATGAGTTTGGTTTCAGAATGTATTTTTAATCCATTCTCATATGGAAGATAAGCCCAGTTCAATGTACATCATAAAAGTGGATTTTAGGACACTTTTGCATTTGCATTGCCCCACCATACTTATAGAGACAAGAGATGGTGTGTGCTCAGGTGAAAAGAGAAGCAGTAACTGCTTAAAATGAAAACTGAAAAGACCATAAACCATAAGGCTACCTTTTATAGGTGTGAACTAACTTATTCACAGTTGAAGTAGATAAGTTTGTTGCATACTTGACCCGTATCCATTTAGGTAAAGATGTTTGAATAGTTACCCAGATGAGGTATTTAACATTGGTAAAAGAATTCATTAGGGCAGATAGAGGAGAACCACTTCATCTTGTGGGGTGAGTACCCTCTAATGGGCAACTACATGGGGAGTGATAAAATTAGAACCAGGTCACTCAGAGTGAAATGAGGAAGCACTTCACACAAATGGTGTAGAAAACTGAAACTCTCAAGGAAATGTAGTTTAATTGTATTTCTCAGTAGTAGGATCAATTGTGTTTTGTATATAAATAAAGCAAGGCATGTGCAGCAAAAACTGGCCATTGGAGTTGAATTTCGGATCAGCCATTACCAAATTGAGTGGAGAAACAATCTTTTATTGAAGAGCTGCATGGCCTATTGCCACATAATCCCATGAGAGGTTTTACTTTGCTTTAAAAGTAGATTTTTTATTTGAAAAACAAATGTTCCAAGGCAGAAGTATGCTTTTACAACTTTCTAAATCCGTGTAAGCACATTAAATAAGAAATTGTAATGTACAGTTTTAGTCTCCATATTTTTAAAAAAAGATTTAATTCTGCTCAAAGCACTTCAAAGAAGGTTCATTTGATTCAGTCATGGGAGAAGACCTCATGAGAAAAGGCTGAAGAGTTTGGGCTTGTACTCACTGGAGTTTAGAAGAATGAGAGGTGTTCTTATTGAAATATACAAAATCCTGAAGAGAATTAACAGGATGGATACCAGGAGGACATTTCTTCTTTTGGGGGAAAACAGAACGAAGGGATGCAGTTTAGGAATTGGAGGTCTCCCTTTCAAGATGGGGATGTGGAGAATTTCTTTTCTTATTAGGCTAGGAAATCTCTTCCCTGGAAATCAGTAAAGGCTAAGTCATTGGATTTATTCAAGACAGAGTTTGATGGATTTTTGACAGAACTGAGAGGTAAGGGTTGCAAAGAAAGTGGAGTTATGACTGCAACCAGGTCAGCCATGATTTCATTGAATTATGGATGGACTCAAAGGGCTGGATGAGCAATACCTCCTACTCTGTTGCTGTATAATACGAGCTCTGCTCAGAATGTTTCTGTCCTAAATTCACACATCCTTTCACAGCAATGATAGAAAATAGTTAATGTGAATTAACTGAGAGAATGTCATTTATGAGAACGTACAAGAGAATGCTTGCACACACGCATTTTAGTGCAGGATTGGAGAATTTATGCACTAAAGATTGACCACAATTTTAAAGCTATCTACATCTTGTTAACGCACAGAATCCATCCATCTCAATTCATCGTCTTGGATTATCATCAGCCCAGTAGATATCAAAATGCCAAGTTTCCGTCCTGCATGCTTCCTATTGTGTAACCACATTCCTATGAGGTGTGAGTTAGAGCTTTGTTTGGCAGGCAGAGATGTCATCTGTCAATGGTTCGTTGGGCACTTTATTATCTTAAGACTCTTGATCTGAATCCATTCTAACAGATTTCTCTCCCTTGTGGAATTTTTGGAATAACTCCATAGCATTATTCAGATGGTCATATAAATTGAGTTTTTGTCATGGCCTATCACATTATCTCACCATTTCAGTCATGTTTTTGAGCTGTTACATCATTGTTGGCAAGTGTTGGAGGCACAGTTCAACTTGCAAAAATCTAACCGAGTATGACAATAGAATAATCCAGCAGTCAGAGTATGCTCCCAGTTCCTTTGCACTTGACCAATCTCTGCAGAAAGTCAGATAATGTCCTACCACTGGTGTTATCAATCAAAGTAAGCTGTCACTGTTATTTTCAGATAGGTGGCTGCAATCATTGAACTAAATGAACACAGTTAAATCATTATAGTTACTGCTCTACTCTCGATATCGTCACATATCAACAATATGAAATGTGCCACTTTCAATGTCCACCCTGTTTGCACTTACGGCTTAATGACTGTGGAACCAGAACTGAATAAAATATTACCACTGATAAGGTTGTAAAGTAAAATGGAGCATAATATAAACTGTGAAGTGTAGCAGCAACATATTCAATAAAAGAAAGCAGTCTGTTTGGTTTGCCGCTCATGTTTTTTTAAGAACGATCATTTCTTATCCTATGAGACTGTTGTTTCCCAGACTCTGGCAGTTCTCACCTTCTCTGTCCAATTGTCTCGAACTTTCTGTTTATTTCTGACATCAGTTCCTACTTTTTGGACCCTTAAAACACTTAGGGACGTCCTGAAAGACACTGCATATGTTTAAATCTTCATTTTTCCGGCTGAATGTCTCCACTTCCTTCTGTGCATTATAACATTAATAATTATTCATTTACAAGTGCAAATAAGCATTAAATTCAATAAGGAATGACTATTTCTAGAGTTTTGTGTAAAATTTTTAGATTTAAACCACTGTCAAGCTATAGTAATGGTAAAAGACATAATAGAATGTATGTTTGACTTTAGCAAACTCTCTTGAGGGTGGAAAATTCCAATGTTGCCATTCATTTGTGTCAATGATTTTAACTTCATGAATGATTTAATTGGCGCTGGAATTGGAATTTAAACCCAGGCTAAAGCTCGCTTTTCTTAAAATCATCACATGATCTGATTGTTCCCGACTGCTTTAGCTTCTGTTTCACTCTGACAAAGCATACCCTCCCCTTCAATTCATTTCTATGCACAGATAGCAGAGCAGGCATGGAGAATGGAATCTGAATGTTGGGCTGGATGGGGCAGACAGGAAATGAGCCAGCCTTACAGGAGAAGAAACCACCCAATGATTGCTGCATCTCCATGCCTGTAGGTGTTGTCATGTGGCTCTCACAGGCCCAACTGGATCTCTCGAGAAGCATTATGCCTTTTGTTTAATAGCAGTCTCCAGAGTCATGGAAAAGGATTTCTGATTATAATCTCATGGACTTTAATATTGCTGCTTTGTGAATAATTTCTACATTGACCAGGGAGTTTTGGCAGACTTGCAGCACTGGCAATCACAGAGTCTCAGCATGCAGTGAGCACAATCCCTGGGGGTCTGGTCGGTAACAGGACAGTGTGGAGCCACTTCCTGCAAATGGACCACTATGTCATTTCAAAGAACAAAGAAAATTACAACACAGGAACAGGCCCTTCGGTCCTCCAAGCCTGCGCCGATCCAGCTCCTCTGTCTAACCTGTCATCTATTTTCTAAGGGTCTGTATCCCTTTGCTCCCTGCCCATCCATGTACCTATCCAGATACATCTTAAAAGACACTATCGTGTCTGCGTCTACCACCTTCACTGGCACCGCGTTTCAGGCACCCACCACCCTCTGTGTAAAGAACTTTCCTCCTTTCACTTTGAACTCATGACCCCTGGTAATTGAGTCCCCCACTCTGGGGAAGAAAAGCTTCTTGCTATCCACCTTGCCTGTACCCCTCATGATTTTCTAGACCTTAATCAGGTTCCCCCTCAATCTCGGTCTTTCTAATGAAAATAATCCTAATCCACTCAACCTCTCTTCATAGCTAGCACCCTCCATACCAGGCAACATCCTGGTGGACCTCCTCTGCACCTTCTCCAAAGCATCCTCATCCTTTTGGTAATGTGGCGACCAGAACTGTACACAGTACTCCAAATGTGGCCGACCTAAAGCCTTGTACAACTGTAACATGACCTGCCAACTCTTGTATTCAATACCCCGTCCGATGAAGGAAAGCATGCTGTATGCCTTCTTGACCACTCTATTGACCTGTGTTGCCACCTTCAGGGAACAATGGACGTGAACACCCAGATCTCTCTGTACATCAATGTTCCCCAGGACTTTTCCATTTACTGTACAGTTCACTCTTGAATTAGATCTTCCAAAATGCATCATGTCTCATTTGCCTGGATTGAACTCTATTTGCCATTTATCTGCCCAACTCTCCAGTCTATCTATATTCTGCTGAAATCTCTGACAGGCCCCTTCACTATCTGCTACTCCACCAATCTTCATGTCATCTGCAAACTTGCTAATCAAACCACCTATACCTTCCTCCAAATCATTTATGTATTATTTCGGCAATTTCTATTGGGTATATTGATGTACTTCACTGTGAATAAAAATTGTACTTGTATTATGCATTCACACATCCGGGGTGACTAACCATCCCAGACATTCTGGGAGTGTAGCAGAATTTATATTCCCATCCCACATCCAGCACATGATGCTCTTTTGCCTCCAATGACTGTGCACAGTGACTGAGGAGACTGCTTGGAGCCACAGTTGCCACTGTCCGAGGATCTTGCTGCCTGGGCATGTGCAGTTAGAATCACCTTGGTGTGGAGACACAGGCTGTGCAGTCATGATCGAGCAGTAGCATTGCCTGGTACTCGCCTCTGTACAGTTGTTCATGGTGGGTCAGGTTGAAGACTTTGGGAGAGGAGTGATGCTTTGACTGGGTGTAGAGATGTCCAAGTTAGTAGGTGGTTGGCCAATGGTGGCTGAGTGTCCAAGAGTAAGGTCCTGCTTAAAATTGCTGTGAGATAGTCTTCAGTAATCTGGTAACTTTAGCAGTGGTACTCAGGGGTTAGCTGGTACTAACCCCATTTCTGCTTCTCTGGTCAAGTGTCCCTGAATTGTTGCTCCCAGAGTTGGTTACCCTAACATCAGAAATTATCTCAGTATGTTTCAGAATGCCAGGTTGATGTCTATCTGAGTAAGAGTAGTGTGATGTGCTTTGGGTGTCTGTATTTTCTACTGTGTGACGTCCATTTAAAATTAAAAATGCACTGGGGTGTATTTTGAAAGAAGATGATTGCGTTTTGATGATGGTGTCATTACAGTCCAAAATGTACCCATGGCACCTTGAAATGAACTAGGAATGTTAATACTAAGAACCGTAAGATAAATAGAAAATTAATTGCAGTGGGAGGCTTCAGGCTATGTTTTCTGTTTGCCAGTTAAGAAAACTGGGAATTTCTGCAGAGGAAAGCAGGCAAGGTCCTTGCTGAATGGAAGAGTTTCCTATTTAACAGATCCTGGTATTGAAGCAGCTTGTTGAGGCTGGAGCAGAGAGTGTGTTCTGTGTGTTGTACAATTGAAAACAATTGAACTCCGAAAACAGAAAGAGCTAGGTATTGTGGATTAATTGCTGCTGTTGAAGTGATGCCAGACTCGTTGAGTCAAATTAAGGGGGTCTGAGAATGAAATTTCTGGCGATTCTGTTTGATCAGACCCACAGTGACACAGGTGTCTGGGTTTGTAAACATATTCCTTGCTGGTGGTAACCAGGATGAAATATATCTGCCGGTGAATGTGACTCAGGTGGTGAAACAATTGGATGGGAAATGAGTAATTCTACAAAAAGGATAACCAAGTTGGATAAACAGATTATGAATGATACCACATTTATGTGGGAATTATCCAAGTGTTTGTAACTACCTGAGGCATATCTTGTTTTTTTTTAACACATGTTTTTGGGATATTGGCATTACAGGCTGGGCCAGCATTTATTGCCTGTCCCTAGTTGCCGTGAGAAAATGGTAGTGAGCTGCCTTCTTGAGCCACTTCAGTCCATGCAATCCAAGTACAATCACAATGCAGTTTGTGAGGGGTCTCTAAGACTTTAACC
Organism: Stegostoma tigrinum; assembly: GCF_030684315.1. Lineage (NCBI taxonomy): Eukaryota > Metazoa > Chordata > Chondrichthyes > Orectolobiformes > Stegostomatidae > Stegostoma > Stegostoma tigrinum. The sequence continues at coordinate 16,358,892 of NC_081376.1, forward strand.
CAACAACAGTAAATGAACGGCAATATATTTCCAAATCAGGATCGTGATTGACTTGGAGGGGAACTTGCAAGTGGCTGTGTTCCCATGTATCCGCTGTCCATATCCTTCCAAATGGCAAAAGTCATGGATTTCAAAGTTGCTAAGCTGCTTTGGTAAGTTCCTGCAGAATCTTGTCAATTGTACACCTTATCAACTCTACTGTATCAACCAATTAAAGGAAAGTTTGCCTTTTATTTGAAGTATCCTTCACCTGTTAATAATGTTCAAGTTATGTCAGCTTCAGTGGCTTGTTGCAGTAGAGGGTTTAACCTGTCGAGTGGTTTTCTATTAGTTAAAAGATCACATTCTCTTTAAAAGTTACAGGGATCATAATAAGTTGGGGTGTCATCAGGGAGCTCAAAATACTGAAATTGGAAAACCAGTATGATGGAACTTTCCAGAATTTAAATCAACAAGCTTTGATCTTTAGTTTTGCTGTATTCAATTAAAAATAAGCATGAGTACTTCTATTACTCGCTTCTTTTTGTGGAGAAATGTTTTAACTATTAAGGGTTGAGTTAATATCAGGCAGAAATTGAATTATAGAGTATTACAGCGTGGACAGAGGCTCTTCAGTTCACTATGTCTGGGATAGTTCTCAAGCACTTATCTACTCTATCTTTATGCTATATCATTTTGATATTTCTTACTTCTCATATTTATTAAATATTATGATGTTTCTCACCTCCAATACTATTTCAGGCTGTGAGTTCCAGATACCCACGACCTGCTAGGTGAAAAAGAATTCATTATTAAATACCCAATAAATCTTCTGTCCCTTCCCTTACATCTGTAGCCCCTGGTTAAACACCCTTGTACTAAGGGGAAATATGTGCAGGGTAATGGACAGAAAGCTGAGGCCTGGGATTAAATTACAGAACTTTTGTAAAGTTGCATCTGAGGCATGTTGGGCTGAGAGCCCCCATTCTGTTCTGTACAATTCCAGAATAGAAGGCAGACTGCTTGTGAAGCTAAAATGGATTAGAAATAAAGGCAGACTGTAATAAACATCAAGTCTGTCTAAACCCATGAAAAGCAAAAACACAGTCTAAAACCTTGACTGAGATTATTTGTTAATTCTATCAACTCTTGAAAAATGATGCTTGAGTTGCTTGTATTCCCAGCATTTTCTTCTTTTATTTCAGGTTACCAGTGTTTGCCATTTTTGTACCATCCTTTATCTCTCTCATAGAATAATTGTTCCAATCTATAATAAGTTAAATTATGATATCACGCTCTTGGCTCTCACATGATCAGCTAGCCAGACAGCATGAGAGAAATCTGAGCGACTGAGAATTTTAATCATGCTTGCCTGTTCAGGAACATCCTGAGAAATGTAGCATACAACACGACTTCGGCTAGATTAATTATGATCTCGGGTTTTGGAATCTAGAGAAAGGGCAGCAAATGAATTTGGCCTCCATTGTATTTCTGTTTGTTCGGCATTTCAGTCCCAAAGACTGTCCCAACAGATTCTGAAGTGCAAGTGGGGGGATTATAAAAAACATGTCTGGTAAGGAAAAGGAAGTGTTCCAGACACACACACTGATCACTTTCTAAACAACACAGATCTATAAAAATAATCATCCTCCTTTGTTCCTCTCACTGCCTCATCCCAAAACAGGAATGGACTCTTGTGTTTGTGTTTCTAAAAGAAAATAACATAAACTTACAGCTTGCTCGGCCACTAAAGCATGACATCTGTGGGAGGAGAATTGGTTTACATCAGTAGACTTTCATTATATTGACCATGACTGAAAGCAAGTGCTTTGCCAGGATGAAGTTTGTTGGCCCATAACTTCCTTCAATTATGCAATGGAATGGAAAAGAGATATCGGTGTTGCCACATCCTGACATTTCCCAAATTTGGAGAAACCAGATGCAACAATTTAACGGCTAGATGCTATCTGGAGGTTGAACAAACCAAACACATTCTATCAGCAAGTGTGATGGAATGCGAACTATTTTTTGAAAACGTGCCAATAGTAAGGGAAATGCAGAGCTGTTGATATCTGGGTGATGCTGTCCAGCTGTGTTTCACTTCCTGGGTCATGATGGATCTATATCTCATTGAAGTGTTGAGTGACAGTGAGTTGTGGTGGGTTGAAATACCTGGCAAGTGACTCTAGCAAAAGGATTTTGCACAAAAAAATACTTTGCAAGTTTGGCTGAAAATATAAAAACGTCCATAGATATTAATCATCCCACTTGGGAGGAAACTGATTCATTCTTCAAAGCACTCATCCATCTCTTAGTAATTGCACCTCCACTTTACTGTCAACTGAGAAACTACAGGTGGTAAACTGAAGTTGAATTTGTTAATTACAAAGTCAGTCAGATCTTATCATGCGAGGAGCCAAGTTCCTCTTCGGTGTGCATTGAGAACCACTCACTGGGTTTCTATTGATTGCTTTGTCACTTAGGCCTTTACTCTCAAGGCCTGGAAGCGTTGTGGTTGATTGTGCCCAACGGTGTTTGGATAATTGATATCTCAGTAAACCTCAACAGATTCAGACTCCCACAGTACATAAGGTGTTACTATTTGTTGCAACGTTTATCGAATCAGCATTCACTTAAAGTATGTGTTTTTTTTAAGAAATGGAGTTGGTCACATTTAAAACGAAGTGCTACTGTGATTGCAACTGGGGAAGCCTTGTTAGCTCCTCCTCTTTTCAAATGAACTGATTCACTGAATGAAGACTAGGGTGGCACTGTGCTCAGTGATTAGCACTGCTGCCTCACTGCACTAGGGACCTGCGTTTGATTCCAGCCTCAGGTAACTGTCTGTGTGCAGTTTGCGCATTCTCCCTGTTTCTGTGTGGCTTTCCTCCCACAGTACAAAGATGTGCAGGTTAGGTGGATTGGCCATGCTAAGTTGCCTGCCGTGTTCAGGGACGTGTAGATTAGATGGGTTTATAGGGGAATGAGTCTCAGTGGGATGGTCCGCTGGTCGGTGTGGACTTGTTGGGCTGAAGGGCCTGTTTCCACACCGTAGGGATTCTATGATCAAAAAAGATACCACGGACCAGGTGGCTGATCATAAGGCAAACTGATAACTTCATTTGTCCCAGTCTCTTCAGACCTAGCAAACAGTATACACTGGAAAACTAACTGAAGTTCTGTATAGATCTGGAATGTCCACACTTTTGTTTGTGGAATGCATGTGATCTTTGCTTGGCTCCTCGGAATTTCTCAGTGCTTAGGAAACTTGTTTCTGTTTCTAAATGCAAAATGCTGGAAATCTAAATTTGAAAAAAAAACAGATAATACTGAAGATACTGAGCAAGTCAGGGAGGGACTATGAAGACAGTCATAGAGACCCAGAGCTGTACAGCATGGAAACAGACCCTACAGTCCAACTCGTCCAGATGTCCCAATCTGATCTTGTCCCATTCGCCAACATTTGGCCCATCTCCCTCTAAACCCTTCCTATTCATGTGCCCATCCAGATGCCTTTTAAATGTTGTAATTGTACCAGCCTCCGCCACTTCCTCATTCCGTACACTCACCATCCTCTGCCTGAAAAAGTTGCCCCTTAGGTTCCTGTTGAATCTTTCCCCCCGCACTTTAAACCTATGCCCTCTAGAGTTGGACTCCCCTAGCTTGGGGGAAAGACCTTGACTATTTACCCTATCTATACCCCTCATGGTTTTATAAACTTCTTGATACAGGGTAACATAATTGTCCCACGGAACAGTCAAATCAAGACTGAAATAAATTGTTTTTTTTCCCTCTCCACTGTCAGATACAGCCAGATCTGCTGAGTTTCTCCAGTTTTTACTTTAAATATTCAAATCACCTGTCAGTCTTTGACGTAGAATTACCTCTGCCTTTGGTGACTTGCCTCAGCACAATTGTCCAAATGAAAGAACATGTTAAACCATTGAGCTGACATATTATTTCCTTATTTCCGTTTGGTTTCACCTTTGAATTTGTCTGCACAAGACTGAAAAGATTCCACATTATAACATTTAAACCCCAACCACAGATACTGCTTGACCTGCCAAGTACTTTCAGCATTTTCCATTTTTATGTCGCTTTTCTTAAATTTATCCCTGAACTCCTTGTTTGTTCAGTATGTACTCGGGGACTTGGAAAGAGTTGCTTTGGGTGTTATTCATTGGTTAAAGAGCCAGAGACAAAATGAGAATTTTTATTGATGGATTAAATTATTACATCCTTGAATGCGCTGGTTGGTGGTAGTAATGTTGAAAAAAGAATTGAATAAATACTTGAGAAGTTAAACGCTTGCAAGAAAGAATAGACAAATGGGGCTAATTGTGTAGCTGTTTTAAAATGCTGATACAGACACAAACGGTCAAATGGACTCCTTTCAGAGAATTCATAGAATCCTTACAGTGTGGAAACAGGCCCTTCGGCCCAACAAATCCACAGTGAGCATCCCACCCAGAACCATCCCCCTAATCTACATACCCCTGAACGTTACAGGCAACTTCCCATGGCCAATCCACCTAGACTGCACATCTTTGGACTGTGGAAGGAAACCAGAACACCTGGAGGAAACCCACGCAGACTCGGGGAGAATGTGCAAACTCCACATAGATATTCACTTGAGGGTGGAATCAAACCCAGGTCCCTGGTGCTGTGAGGCAGCTGTGCTAACCACCGAGCCGCCCAACTCCTGTGCTCTGTGATTCTATGGATTCTACACCTTTTTAATTCAGAGTTGTTTACTACAAATTGTTGAACTGAAAATATGATATAAGCATCTCTTACTTTATTAAAATTACTTAACTGATACCATTGAACAATTAGATTTCTTTCCCCAATTCTACAAGTTAGGAGTGGTAGGCCTGAGTTATAGGGAGAGATTGGCCAGGATAGGACTTCATTCCTTGGAATGTAGGAGAATGAGGGATGACCTTATTAAGGAGTGTAAAATTATGATGGGCATAGATGGGATGAATGTATATAGTCTTTATCCCAGGGATAGGGAATTGAAAACTAGAGGGCATAGGTTTAAGGTGAGAAGGGGTAGATTTAAAAAGGACCTGAGGGGCAACTTCTTCACTCAAAGAGTGGTGTATATGTGGAATGTGCTGCTGGAGAAAGTGGTTGATTCAGGTGCAATAGCAACATTGAAAAACAAACATTTGGATAGGTGAATGGATGGAAGGAGTTTACAGGGATATGGACCAAATGCGGGCAACTGGAACTAGCTGAATGGGCACCATGGTTAGCATGAACCAATCTGGGCCAAAGGGCCTGTTTCCATGCTGTACTACTGTATGACTCTACTGTTAACACCTAAATCAGAACATTTCATGTGAGCAACTTGTGATGCATGTGAATTAAGCATTATATGTGGCAGCACAGGTCCACAGATGCCCCTTCATGCCCTTCCAAAATAAAAATGTTGGACAGCCTAGAAGCAGAATCTTGGTTATTTGTCAAATTCTTCTTGAAACTTGAGCACCTTTTAGTACTTCAGGTAAAGGGTCATCTTGCTCTAAGCATCACCTCCTATTTTATAGATTTTGATCTTAAGGATGCCCATTGATTGAAGACTGCTGATAGGACAAACTTTCCAGTCAAGGTGGTGCCAAGTCAATGGACTAAAAAATATGTGATGCAACATCCTTCTGGTTGTTCATCTTCTGTGGAAACAAGAATGGAGGAGAACTAGCCAGAACCTCAAGGTGATTATCTAAACTACAACAAAGGGGATTAATGTTTCATTTTGTATAGCGGGTTATTACAATCTGGAATTCACAACCTGAAATGGTTGTGGTGGAACCAATCTTAATTTGCAAAAGGGAATTAGATAAATACCTAAGAAGGGAAGAAAATGGAGGGTTGGAGAAAGTGCACAGAGCTGGGGTTAATGAAATGGCTCTCTCAAAGAGCTGAAATTCAGTGTGATGGGCCAAAGGGCCACCTCCGGTGGTGCTTTGTCCAATAAATAGAGGTGGATTAGGAAGTGTCCTTTCTTTAAAGAAATGTATGTAATGGTGAAGGGATCAGAGCTATCAGAATTAAGCTGACTTATAAATGGGCAAAGCATTCTACCCTTCAGGGATCATACGAACAGCTGTACTTTGGAGTACTTAGTACTCACTTTGAAATATCTTTTTCAGCAATTCTCCAGAACCCATATTCTTGGATGAAATCCATATGGTTCCACATTCAAGTGTTGTTTCAGCAGATGAAGGTTTAATTTGTCCAGAGGGATGCAGGATTTAAGCATTCCCTTTTCTTGTAATTCCTTGGCTATCTTTGCATTGCTCCTTCTCCCTTGCTGCCTCCCCCCAACACCATTTACCATTTGTAATCGGGATTATTTTGATATAACTGACAGTTGATAGGCTGCACTGTATTTTGTCACCTGTTCCTTTTTCCCATAGAGACAAGGATTTACATCACATCATTACAGCTGCCAATGTGTAACCCTTTGGCTGAAAGCTGCTGAAATCTTGGTTGTCAAATGACAAGCCAAAACCTTTGTAGCTGTACTAATTCTCTGAAGTCACATCGAGAGCAGCCGACCTTGTGTAAAGCAAAGCAATGTTTGCATCAAAAACGAATGGTAATGTATTATCGTTAGACTTAATAACTGAATTCAGTGTTTGGAATATCTGTAGTATTTTGCTATTTAAATAGACAAAAAATAATTTGTAATTCAAAATAAACTGACCACAATCTACAACAGATTATGAGTTGAGAAACAAAAGGTTTATATTTCTATCGAAGTTGTCAAACCTGAAAGGTATTTGAAAATACTTTCTAGCTACTAACAGTCACTAAGTGATCTGTTTTGGTTTTGGCTTGAAGGATAAACATTGATCAGAATACTGGGAGGATTTCCTGTTCTTCAAGATTGCACCCATGGATCTTTTACTTACACCTGAGAGGGCAGGAGTAATCTTGTCATAGTTCCTAAAACACCTAAAACAAAATCACTGTCACACTGCAGACCTCCCTCACATGATTATGTGGTCAAGCCTATGAAATGAGAATTAAGCTCCTGACTCCGAGCATTGACTAGCTGTGTCATGCCAACACGTTGGGTGTTCGAATCAGCTCCCTCTCGTGCATAACAGCTCTGCCACCTGAGGTTCTTAAGGCTGCTTTAGTTTCTCAGCACTTGTATTTTACACGTCTGTATTTCCAAATACCTTCATTTGCACAATTGCGCAAGACCCACGTCAAACCCTGCTTTGTTTTCCGAGCGGCATTGCCCAGGCATAATTTCATCTTCTTAACCTTACAAACTTAATTTTTGTTTCTTCTCTTCGATGAAATTCTGACTCCCATTCATAGCCAATAATTTCTGCTAAACCATACCCACCTTTTGTCAAAATCGTGTGGGTCCCTTTGATCATGAATGTTACATTCACGTCAGCATTAGATCTGCAACATGGGGGGGAAAGCATGCAAAATTGTGGCCACCCTTTGCCTGGAGTTAGTTGGGTGGATGAATGAAGTGCTTCTCATGAGTTGCTGCCAGCTGATCATTTCATTTATGGTGATCCATTCCTCCCCTCCAGCTTCAGATCATTTCTTGGACTGTATAAATTTACGTCGCCCTGCTTTATGGTTACCTTAATCTTTTCAGCAATGCTTGCTCGGTTTTTAAGGAGGAAGCAGTGATAGTCTTGAAACTGCAATTAATGTTTGTACTTCAAAGAGATGTCCCCAACTGAAATTGTATCCAAAATAGATTAATGAATGTATTTGCCTCCTTCAAAGGCAAAAGGCACAAGACTTCTTTCGTACAATTCATATTGTTCCCATTACCTTTGAATTTTAATGTGTATAGTATTGCCTGCCTGGGGCTCGAATTCCATTTCGAGTATAATAGCAATGTTTAATAATTGGCAACTGCAGTTCAGATACACTTTTTAGTCTCTTCAGTTCTGGCCTTCTGCATATCCCAATTTTCTTCATCCCAACATTGCTGTCTATGCATTCAGCTGTTTGGGCCCAAGGACTTGAATTCTGTCCCTAAATGCTTTACCTTTCTTGTCCTGTAAGGCACCCCTTCATCCTACCGCATAAGCAACTTAATGGTTACCTGTCCTAATATCTCCTTACATAGCTTGGTGCCAACTTTTGACAGTTATGCTTGTGAAGTGCCTTTGGCTTATTTTGCTATGCTGCTGACATGCTTGTCTAACCCTTGAGTGTATAACACAAAACAATGAGCAAATTTATAGTTTCCACGAATTCAGGTAGTTTACATAAAGAAAACCTCAGTACACCAGTAAATGGAGGTAAGATAATGGAGCAGCACCTCTACGACACAATAGTTCACAGCCCTGAACTGTAAGAATGGTTACTGTAATAATTGCAGCAATTCTCACACCTGCAAGCACTTACAAGAGCTATAAACTATCAGCATTTCCTGATAGCTTTTAACACCTGCGCAGGATATCAATAACTGACTACTAGCCCAAAATAAATTGAACCCAGGCAGGGGAGTGGAGACTGAGAGATGAACGTTGGCCAGTATTTTGTTCCTCCCCTTTACCTATCTCAGTCTTCAACCGCAAGAAAGCAAAAAAAAAATTGCTCTTGTTTTATAAACAGCCCCTGAGTAATGTGAAAGTTTTGCATGTTAATCTTCATTCAAATGACCATCTGCAGATCTGGCCCTGGGGGCAAACAGTGTGGCTATCATGGGGAGTGTTATCAGTAGCACAAGGTCAGATAGATTACATCTGTGAAAGGAAAGTTATAAAACAAGGTTGTGGCTTTTTACTCAAGTGAAAGTAGATTGTGTATGTGTTAAGGAGACTTTTTATGACTTGGGGAGAGGCGTTACATAGTCTCCACCTCTCTTACCCCTCCTGCCTTTGATCTTAATCATTGATCACCTACAAACCAAAAACCTTATCTGTCCTCATCATTCTATGTGCAGGTCAGAGTGGAACTCTTTCCTACTTTATCACAATTTCTGCTCACAGCAGGTAGTCTCACAACAAAGCCAACGTTTGCATAATTTTCATCAAAAATTCAATGGATAATGAAAAAACACTCTGGAATGTTAAATAATTTGCCTCTGAATTCTGACAAAAGAAGAATCTAATTTTCATTTCAATCCTTTGGGTACTAGGCCAAGATTTGAGACTCTGAAACAAGGACGTTTTAATAAGTTTTTGAAAGTCTTCTGAATTCTCAGTTGGTTTAACTTTCTTGAAGCATCCATGTTGTGATCAGCGTGGACATGGACTGATACAGTGTAGAACAGTGTTTCAAACTGGGATCTTCATTGTCCAAATCATGCTTAAAATACTGCAGATGCTGGTGCTGTTCAGCAGGTCAGGTAGCATCTGGGGGCAAAAAACGATGAGCTAGAATTTCGGGTGAATGACCTTGCATCAAAACTGAGGACAGTTTGAAATATGATTAGATTTTAAGCAAACGGATGGTGGGAGGAGTGCAATTTTTAAAAAAAAGAGCAAGTCAGTGATTGGGTGGAAAATAGGAGAGCTTAAATGAGCGAAGATTGTGCTAGACCAAAGGAATAGGGAAAATAAAAACAAGTATCTCAAGGCAGCAATGTGAACAACTGCCAGCCAAAAGCAAAACAAAAAAAACAATAAAACCTGTTTTTAAAAAAAGCATACATAATAGGCTGAGATTATGGTCTGAAATAATTGAATTCAGTGCTGAATTCAGAAGGTGTAAAAATACTTAACCCAAAATGAAGAAAGATAATAAAGTTTAGAGCTGGATGAACACAACAGGCCAAGCAGCATCAGAGGAGCAGAAAGGCTGATGTTACGGGCTTAGAAAATGAAGTTGTGTTTCGTCAAGCTTAATTGATACAGTGTAGAATCATTGAATCCCTGCACTGTGAAAGCAAGCCATTTGGCCCATCAAGTTCACGCAGTCCCTCTGAAGAGCAGCCCAACCCTCCTACTCTGTATTTCCCATGGCTAACCCACCTAGCCTGTAGACTGTAGAAGAAAACTGGAGCATCTGGAGGCAACCAATGTGGACATGGGGAGAAAGTGCAAACTCCACACAGTCAGTTGCCCAGGGGTGGAGTCCAACTTGGGTGCCTGGTGCTGTGAGGCAGCAGTGCTAACCACTGAGCTACTAAGCTGCCGTCAGGGCCAATGGAGAAATGTTAGTAAAAGACCAAGGTGGAGAATTATAATAACAGTCGAGCAGAGCTGTTTGCTGACTGCTTGGAGCTATTCTGCAATATGATCGCCCAGATTGCACTAATTTTTCCCAGCATAACACAGCCAACAACGTGTGCAGCAGATATACTGAACTATACTGAAACAATGTACTAAATTGTAGGATAAAGGGGCACCTGCAGATGTCATGTATTTTTATTTCAAAAAGGCATTTTATAAGGTACTTCACAGAATAAGACATCATTTGTTGGGGATGATATTTTAGCATGGATAGAGGATTGGATAACTAGCAGGACACAGAGTTGGGATAAATGGATCACTTTTACATTGGCAAAAAGTTACTAGTGGAATGTCACAGTGATCAGTGCTAGTTCCTCAAATATTTACAATCAGCATCAATAACTTCAATGAAGGGATGGCTGGTGCTGTTGCCCTGTTTGTCTCAATATAAATGTTGGTATGGAAGCAAGTTGTCAGGAGGCTAGAGCCTGCAAAAGGACACAAACAGATAAGTTGTGTTGGCAAAAAAGAAGACCATGTATGATGTGAGAAAATGTGAAGACATCTACTTTGGGCAGCAAAAATAGAATAGCAGTGTAAAATTTAAACCAGCAAAGACTGCAGAATAATGTGATATAGGGGGTTCTGGGTACATGCATGTACGGGGTTAGCATAGGATATGGAAATATGGAATGGAATAATGGCTTTCATTACATTAGATGAAAGTAGGGAAATCTTGTGAAAGCTGTATGGGGTGTTGAAGCAGTTCAGAAAAGGCTCACCATGATAATTTCTGGAATGAACAGTTTTATCAGGGAATGTTAAACAGATTGTGCCTATACTCACTGTTGTTTAGAATGACGAGTGATCTGACAGTAATATATAAGTTTCTGAGGGGATTTGACAGTAAGTGCTAAGAGGATGGTCCTCCTCATGAGGGAATCTGTGGAATCTAAAATGAGGTGTATAGTTTCAAAATAAGGGGCCTCCCATTTAAGCCTGAGACGAGGAGAAGTTTCATCTCTGAGGGCCTTTAGTCTTTGGAGTTCTCTCCCACAGAGAAGTTGGGTCAATGATAATATTCAATGAATTAAACAGATTTTTGGTCCTACAAGAGGTAGAAGTGGGCCCTAAGTTGTAGTTAAGACAATGATCATATCAGCTACGAGCTTATTGAATGGAGGAACAAACTCAGTGGGCCAAGTGGTCTTTTTAGTTGTTTGGCAGCACAGAGATTGTGTATCACTGAAAAAAGACACATATTTATCAAAGCTTTTTATTTTACACAAGATTACCAATAAAAGGTAAAATTGACTTGTACTGTAAGAGAGGAGTGTGCAGATTGATTGGCAAGTAGACTCTGATTGGTAAAAGCGTTGCGTTGGTGAATACAACAATTGATTATGAGCTGCGAGGCAAGTTTAGATTTCAAAACTGGGAATTTGATTCTGATTGGTCAAAAATTTCCCTAAGAAATAAACCATCTGGCTGTCGTCTATTTTGTTGAATTGAAACCAATTCACTGTTATGTACATGTTCCATGCATCTGCAATGAACAGAGCCCTGTGCATTAATATGCATCACCTCTGGTACACACAGTGGGTCACACTGAGAACCTGACTAACAATTCTAAACTGGTTGTCAAACATTGGGCAGCATTTGCTGGATAATCCTGAGTGTTCAATACCCTGGTAGTAGGAACTGACGATGCTGGAGAATCTGAGATAACACGGTGTGAAACTGGATGAACACAGCAGGCCAAGCAGCATCAGAGGAGCAGGAAAGCTTGATATTTCGGGTTGGGACCCTTCTTAAAGAAATCTCCCGTCAAACTTTCCTGCTCCTCTGATGCTGTTCAATACCCTGTTCTGTTTAGAGTCATAGAGATGTACAGCATGGAAACAAGCCTTTCTTTCCAACTCATACTTGCTGACCGGATATCCTAAATAAATCCAGTCCCATTTGCCAGCATTTAGCCCATATGTTTCCATAACCCTTCTTATTCATTCATACATCCAACCTCAACCACTAGCTCTGGCAGCTCATTCCAAACAGGTATCACTTTCTGTGTGAGAAATGTTGCCCCTTCGGTTCCTTTTAAATCTTACCCCTCTCACCTTAAACATTTGCCCTCTAGTTTTGTACTCCACCCAACCTGGGGAAAAGATCTTGTCTCTTTACCCTATCCATGCCCCTCATGATTTTATAAACCCAGAGAAGGTCACACTCCTCAGCCTTTGATTCCCCAGGGAGAATAGCCCCAGCCTATTCAGCATCACCCTATAGCTCAAACTCTCCAACCATGGCTTTGAAACTTACATTTTTAAGAAGTATATGTAAACATAATACTGTTTCACCCAGAAGGTGTACCTGGGGTTGTGGATAGTGAGTTTATAAGAGGTAAAAGGACTGGCATATCCCTCACATTTGCAAGAAAAGGTGCCATAGATACCAAAGGAGATGTGTAGGGCAAAATGATAAGTGGAACTGAGTCATAAAGTGGGGGCAGTCCCTTCAGAGAGTGTGAAAACAAGAGGGGAATGGAAATTGGACAGAGATAGAGAGAATAAGGGTGCCACGGTGGCTCTGTAGTTAGCACTGCTGCCTCACAGCACCAGGGACATGGGTTCAATTCCACCCTTGGGCGACTGTCTGTGTGGAGTTTGCACATTCTCCCTGTGTCTGTGTGGGTTTCCTTCGGGAGCTCCGTTTTCCTCCCACAGTCCAAAGATGTGCAGGCTAGGTGGATTGGCCATACTAAATAGTGTTCAGGCAAACTGTGACAAACACTACAATGGACAAACTGGCAGAAAGCTAGCCGCCAGAATACATGAACATCAACTAGCCACAAAACGACATGACCCACTATCACTTGTATCCTTACATACAGATGGGGAAGGACACCACTTTGATTGGGACAACACATCCATCCTAGGACAAGCCAAACAGAGACACGCACGAGAATTCCTAGAAGCATGGCATTCCAACCGGAACTCCATCAACAAACACATTGACTTGGAGCCAATCTACCATGCCCTGAGAAAAAGAACAGGAAATGACATCACCAATACAGGAAATGACATCACCAACCCAAGGAAATCTAAACAGATAAATAGAAAGCGGGACATAACACCAGCGCTTCGTCGGAGGCTTACTGATGATGTTACCTAGAATGGTGACGAAACATCTGGGAACAAACCGGCAAGCTCAGTGAACTAGCTTACATCTCGAACACAATAAAGACCCACTCTCTTGTGGACCGAGAGGACGAGAGTGCTATCTTGGAGGTGAAAGGAGGACGTCGGGTTGGCTGTGCACCCTTGCGACCAGTGGATCTTAATGCTGGCTTCGGCCTAACGCTGGTTCAGGGGAGCAGCCAACCTGCAACGATGTCTGCGGCAAGTGCTCGTGCCCCAGGTCAGGGGGTCCGGAACACCATCCGTGTTTCTGTAAAGAAGGTGGATGAAGGTGCACCTGTGGACCGCACCTTCTTCGTGAAGAGGGTCCTGTTGGACTGTTGTGGGTTCGCTGCTGCGGACATTTACTGCCTGCAGGATTTCCCCGGAGGAGGTTTTTACGACGTGACCTTCCGGAGTGCCAAGCTTTGCGAGCGCTTCCTGGAGGTTTTCAAGGAGAAAGGAGGTGAGGGCCCCCTCTCTGTATTGACCGCTATCCCACTGTTTGTGATGCCAGCGCAGAGGAGCCGTATGGTGACTGTACGTATGTACAACCCGCATGTGCCAGCAGTTGATGTCCTGACCTTCCTCGGAAGGTATGTGAAGGTGGAAGGGGACCTAACTGACATCGTGGACCCCTTTGGCATCTGGACGAGTAAGAGGCAGGTCAAGGTGACGCTGAGGATGGGCGCAGGCGGGAATGTCGCACACCCACCGTCCAGCTTCGCGATCGACGGGAGCAGGGGCTACCTGACCTATGCAGGGCAACCTAAAGTCTGCCATGCCTGTGGTAGGTCCGGTCACATGGCGGCTGACTTCAAAGCCACCATCTGCAGGAACTGCAGGGAGGAGGGACACCTTGTAAAGGATTGCCCACGAGAGAGAAGCTGCAACCTTTGCGGGGAAGCGGGCCACTTCTATAGGGCATGCCCGCAGCGGGGTGCCACCTACGCCCAGGTCGCCGGCAGGGGAAATGCGGGGCCAGCCCCCCCGGAGGAGAGGAAGGCACCAGGGCCCAGCAAGGACCCCACTAATGTGCAGGAGGGCCAGGCCGTGCAGGATGGGCCCAAGGCCAGCAAAGCACCCCTGCAGGCTCCGATCTCCCCCGACAACCCGGAGCCAATGGAGGCGGCGACAGGCGACCCAGGGGAGTGGACAACAGTCCGGAAAGCGAGGAGGAAGGTGCGTCGACGGGCCCAGGAACCGCAACAATCAGGCGGGAAGAGGCAGCTACAGGGGGGTTATAAGAGTTCCTCTGACGAGGAGGATTCGGAGAGGGCCCACCCGAAGCAGAAGTTAAAGGTCTCGAGGGGGAAGGGAAGCAGCACCCTGCTTCCAGGTGATGGGAGGCGTCCTGAGGCTCACTCCGACACCCAGTCAAGTGCCGCTGGAGCACTGGAGGGCCCCCCGGAACTTCCAGGCGGGAAGGAGGAAACAGCGCATCCCCAGCCTGACCTGGAGCCGGACCCTCCTGCCTCTGCACCCCTGACGGGGGGATGCCACCCGGAAGGCAGCACAGACGGTTTCCTGAGCCCAGAGAGCGTCCAGCAGTTAGCCCGGGCAATGGGCATGAAGGGACAGATGGAGGGGCTGGACCTTGGACTTAGGGAGGGTACTGTGGTCACTGCCCACAATGGGGGTACGAATTGCGAGCATTAATGTGCGCAGCGTCAAGTCAACCGTGAGATGTGTGTCCACGTTGGCCTACCTGACCACCATCAAGGCGGACCTCCTGTTTCTGCAGGAGTGCGGGATACCGCACCTCGGCAGGTACAGGAAATGGTCCGGCGCCTGGACCTGTGGGCCATCGATCTGGTCGGGGGGTAATGACTGTCGCTCCTCGGGCCTGGCTATTCTGCTGCAGGGGCGCAACATCACCATCTCTCAAGTTCAGGAGGTGGTGGGGGGGCGCCTCCTAGTGGCTGACATCACCTACAGGAATGCTCCCCTGAGGCAGATCAACGCGTACGCCCCAGCGGTACGGAGTGAGCGGTTGGCCATCCTGCAGCGGCTTCCACCCCTGCTGGCTACGTCCAGGCCGGTCATCCTAGGCGGAGACTTCAACTGCATCATTGATGCAGATGGAAGATCCGGCGTGGGGACAGCGGGTGGGGGGATTCAACTGGACGTCACGTCCAGATTCCTGATGGGCACGGTGAAGGACGCCAAGCTGCTCGACGTCTTCAGCACCCCTGCAGACGGAGCGCAGCAGAGGTACACCTGGTCGCGGCCAGACGGGTCTATCCGCTCAAGGATAGACTTCCTGTTTGTGTCACGGACGTTCTCGGTCAGGTCCACCGGTGTCGAGCCGATGTTCTTCTCTGACCACTGCCTCCTGTTGGCCGACTGTCACTTACAGGACGACCAGCCGGCCGGCAAGGGGACGTGGAAGCTCAACACGACTCTGTTGACCCCAGAGAACGTCGAGGAGCTTAAGAGGGAGTACGCCGGCTGGAGAACCGTGAAACCCCGCTTTAAGTCTCCAGGCAACTGGTGGGAGACGGTGAAGGAGAACATCAAGAGGTTCTTTGTCCTCAAGGGTGTTCAGAAGGCAAGAGAGAGGCGGGGAAAGCTGTCGCGACTCCAGAAAAGGGTGCAGAACCTGCTCCTTCTGCAGTTGATGGGGGTCGATGTCACGGAGGACCTCCGCGAGGTGAGGGGCCAGCAGGCCTCGCTCTTCGCCGCGGAGGCCTCCAGGATAATCTTCCAGTCCAGGTCCGCTCCGTGGAGCAGGACGAGATGTGCTCGCATTTCTTCTTTCAGAAGGTGCACAAAGAGAGCTCTGTGCTTAACCGGCTGAAGGAGGACGACGGCTCGGTGACGTCGTCTCGGCCCGACGTTTTGAGGATCAGCAGATCCTTCTATGCCGGACTGTACGACACGATGCCCACGGACAGCACGGCCTCTGAGTTGTTCCTGTCGTCTATCACGGAGGTCTTAGACGACGGCACGAGGGAGTGGCTGGACCGGCCGATATCCCTGGACGAGCTGGCCAGAGCCCTCAAGTCCTTGCAGAGGAATAGGACTCCCGGAAGCGACGGCTTACCGGTCAAGCTGTATTCCGCTCTGTGGGGCCTGGTCGGCCAGGACCTGCTGGAGGTGTACGATAGTGCGCTTCGGGCAGGGGAAATGTGCAAGTCCATGAGGAAGGGCATCATCACCCTCATTTACAAGAGGAAGGGGGAGAGGGAAGAAATTAAGAATTGGCGTCCCATTTCACTTTTGAACGTGGACTACAAAATCCTGGCCAAGGTCATTGCCAACCGGGTCAGGTCTGACCTGGAGTCAGTGATTCACCCTGACCAAACCTGTGCTGTGCCGGGCAGGAAGATCGCTGAGAGCCTCGCGCTCATCAGGGATACGATCGCCTACGTACAGGACAGGCAGGTGGACACCTGCCTCGTCAGCCTGGACCAGGAGAAGGCCTTCGACAGGGTCTCTCATGCTTACATGAGGGACGTCCTCTCCAAATTGGGGTTCGGGGAGGGCATCCGCAATTGGATCCGGCTGCTCTACGCTAACATCGTTAGCGCAGTCTCGATCAACGGGTGGGAATCAGACAGTTTTCCTGTTAGATCTGGAGTCAGGCAGGGCTGCCCGCTCTCTCCTGCCTTGTTCGTGTGCTGTGTGGAGCCCTTCGCCGCCTCCATCAGGAAGGACGTGAGCCTGAAGGGCGTGACTATCCCAGGCAGCGGAGGCCTTCAGGTCAAGACCTCCCTGTACATGGACGATGTCGCCGTCTTCTGCACCGATCGTCAGTCGGTGAGTAGGCTGTTGGACATCTGCGGCCAGTTTGAACTGGCCTCGGGTGCCAAAGTCAATAGGGGTAAGAGCGAGGTCATGTTCTTCGGGAACTGGGACGACCGCTCCTTCATCCCCTTCACCGTCAGGACAGACTACCTGAAGGTGCTGGGTGTTTGGTTTGGTGGAGCTGGGGCGTGCACTAAGACTTGGGAGGAGCGTATCGCCAAATTTAAGCAGAAGCTGGGCAGGTGGACGCTCCGGTCCCTCTCCATCGCGGGTAAGAACCTGGTTGTCAGGTGCGAGGGCTTTCGGTACTGTTGTATGTGGCGCAGGCCTGGCCTATTACCTGGACCTGCGCCGCTGCAGTCACCCGGGCCATCTTCCACTTCATTTGGGGGTCGAGGATGGACCGGGTCCGCAGAGACACCATGTACAAAGACCTGGGAAATGGGGGAAAGGGCGTACCGAACGCCACCCTCGCCCTGACGGCTACCTTTGTGTGTGGCTGCATCAAGCTGTGCGTAGATCCTCAGTACGCAAACACCAAGTGTCACTACTTACTGAGGTTCTACCTGTCCCCGGTGTTGCGAAGGATGGGCCTGGCCTTGTTGCCGTGGAACGCTCCGAGTAGTTGGACTGTTCCATACCACCTGTCCTTCGTGGAGAAATTTTTGAAAGGAAACACCTTTGACCACAAGGCCGTCAGGCAGTGGTCAGCACGTAGTATCCTCGAGACCCTTCGGGAAAAGGAGAGGGTGGATCCCGTCGTGTGGTTCCCCATGCAGACTGCCAAAGTCATTTGGCAGAATGCCTCATCGCCAGAACTTTCAAACAAGCACAAGGACATTGCTTGGCTGGCGGTGAGAGGGGCTCTGCCAGTGAGATCCTTTATGCATGCCCGGAATCTCTGCACCACCGCACGCTGCCCTCGAGGTGGCTGCGGGGGGGACGAGACTGTTGATCACCTCCTTCTGGAGTGTGCCTATGCGCAGGAGGTCTGGAGGGGGATGCAGTGGTATTTGTCGAGGTTCGTCCCGAGCAGCTCCGTGACGCGGGACTCCGTGCTCTATGGGCTGTTTCCGGGGACGCACACCGAGACCAACATCAACTGCGCCTGGAGGACCATCAATGCGGTGAAAGACGCTCTTTGGTCTGCCCGCAACTTGCTGGTCTGCCAGCTGAAAGAACTGACCCTGACCGAGTGTTGCAGACTGGCGCACTCCAAGGTCCAGGGCTACGTGCTGAGGGACGCGCTAAAGCTTGGGGCAGCCGCCGCCAAGGCGCGGTGGGGAAAGACCACCGTATGAGCCCCCTCGTCCAGAAAAGGGAAAAGAATCCTATCTGGTAACTGGGCCCAGCTGGCGCCTTCCCCAACTGGCCAGGGGGCCAACTGGGACTGTGCTGGGTGACGACTGCCGGGGCGGTTTCTTTGCTTTGTTTTTTTTTTCTCTGTTTTGTTTTTTTTCCTTTAGTTGGTGTACGTACCCCCGGGTAACCCGGAGTGGCTTGCATGACTGGGTAGGTGTATAAATGTTTTATTTTTTGTACATTCTATGAATGAAGTATATTTTTTCAAATACAAAAAAAAGGTGACGAAACGTCTGAAAACGAACTTTCCAGCTCAGCGAGCAAACTCACATCCAGAACCTCAACCTGAGCTACAAATCTTCTCAAAACTCACTAGTGTTCAGGCATTTGTACATTGAGTGGGTTACAGGGGGATGGGCTTGAGTGATGCTCTGAGGGTCGGTGTGGACCTGTTGGGCTGAAGGGCCTGTTTCCATACTGTAGGGATTCTATGATTAGAAAGATGGATACATAGACACTGGGGAATGGAAGTTAGAAAGTCTTACAAGTATTATTCCAGAGATGAAGAACTTAGTTATTGTGGATAGATTAAAGCAGCCAGGCTTATCCTCCTCAGAAAGAAGAGAAAAGTGAGAGGAAATTTAATAGAATTGTTCAAATCATCAGGTGCCTAGACAGAGTAGGTGGAGAGAAACTGTTTCCACTTTCAGAAGGGTCCAAAATCGGAGGACACGAATTTAAGGTGACCAGTAAAGGAATCAACAATGATGAGTTTGGATCTGAAATACATTGTCACAGAGTGTGGCAGGGAAACGTACAATTAGGGCTTTCTGAAGGTGAGTCGATAAGCACCTGAAGGAGAAAGATGACAGGTCCTTGGGGAGAAGCCGGGGCAGTGCAGTGTGTTTCTTCTACGGAGAGCTAGTATAGGCATGATGGACTGATCTGCCCGATTCTATGCTGTAACTATTGGATGAATCAAATGAGGATAGTGTGTTTTTTCAGTTAGCCAGGCTTGGATAAAATGTAGCAGTGAGGATGAACATATTGTAGATAGAAATGAAAGGCTTACAGATGCAAGCCAGAATGTATGAGCCATACAGTATTAATAGTTATACATACTTTTGACCACACTCTACATTCCTGAGTGTCAAACAAGTAAGCAGGAGCAGTGCAGTAGTTGTTTAGTTCATAGTATCCTGTCTTTAGGCTCAAGCAGCACTTGAGCACCAGGAAATAGTTAAGCTTTAAAAAGAAGGTAACAGACGGACAAAAAAAACCGCAGACTGCCAGAAAGCCGCTGGGGATTGTACAGCTCTGCAATAAATCCTAGACTATTACATCTGATTCCTGAAATAATCACTGATTCAAAATCAGCTCTTCCACTTACGTCACCACACAGTTGGAGCCAGCCCAATTTAGAATATAAGCAATAGGAGCGAGAGTAGACCATTTGGTCCATCTAGCCTGCAGCACTATTCACAACAATCACAGTTCATCATCTTCAACACCACTTTCCAGTCAATCCTTATATGCCTTGATTCCCTGAGAAACCAAAATTCTGCCCGTGTCAACCCTAAATACTCTCAATGATAGAGTATCCACAATACTTTAGAGTAGTGAATTACAGAAATTCACGTGCTTCTCAATGAGAAACTTCATATCTTCTCAGGCCTAAATAACCCCTCATTCTGACCTTGTGTTGTCCCCTCCCACTCTCCCCAATTTCCTATTCTAGCCTCTCCAGCCAGGGGAAGCTAGAGGCTGACATTTACTGCACACTTTGAGTTCCTAACATTTGGTTAAAATGCACATTCCAAGGCTGCTTTTGCTGGAATTGGGACTGGCTCAGTGATTGAACTGTCTGTGTGTCATAATTGACAGCCTTTGGGCTGGTTGTCCAATTAAGGTGTAGATATTTTTAACCAACTGATTTAGACATGTTATGACATTCTACTGGAGCACATGGGGCTTGAACTGAAGGATCCAGGCTCAGAAGGAGGGGCACTACCACTGCCGCACAAGTGCCCACACAATTAAAGAGCGTGCTACTGAGGAAGATGGAAGGTTTGGGGCTATCTCAATGGAGTTGCCCTTAGATAACTATGTATCAGTTATTACTTAGGGAACTGAGGGCTGGCAGGATGAAGGGGAAGCCACCCCCCAATGACCAGGAGAGATGCCTGTCTGGTCTCTGGAGCCTCTGATAGCTCCCCAAGCTGTTGTTGGGAAGCCACTAGCTTTGACAGGGAGGGCACCCTGTAGTACTGCCAGTTTTGTAAAACAACCTCCTACTACAACCTTCATTATGCAAATTGATGGAGGTAAGAAGTTTCTCCATCTTTCAGCCCCTACCCCGGGGAAACATCCAGAGGGGAAGGGAAGGTGGTGGGAGGCTGTTCCAATGCTGCTGCTCACTTACACATATATCGGCCTGCAATTTCCCCCCTTCAAGAGCATAGACTATTCTCTTTTGGAAGCTACATGTTCCTGGTGGAAACAGTTTCTCATTATGTATGCTGTCAAAATCCTTCATAAAATTGTCCCTTTAATCCGTGCTGTTAAAAAGAATCGTCATGGCATCTCTCATCTTTCATCCAAACTAGTGTCATTCTGATGAATGGTCCCTGCTGCCTCCTTCATATCCTCCTTAAAGTGTGGTGTTCAGAATTGAACCCAGGTCTCCAAATAAGGCTCAACTACTGTAAAAGATTTGTATAACATCTTTGCCTTTGTACTCCAGTATAAATGCTGGATGTTAGATGAGTGTCTCCTATTGTTGCAGTGTGGTGCTTAATCTTCCCACAACATTTCAGTCAGTGAGCGCGTTCCAAAACCTACAGCAAAAAAGAGAGCTTCAGCTCAACTTTGTGTGTGATGGAGAGAAGTCAATGTTGTAAAATATGTTGTAATTAACAGTTTAATTTATTCTTGCTGTAAACCAGAACAAGGGCCCATAAATGTAATACAGCCACTAATAAATCCAAATGGGGTATTCATGAGAAATGTCATGACCCAGAAAATGATGGAAATATGGGATTTGCTATAGGGGGAGTAGTTGAAACCAGTAACAGTAACATGGTTAACGTAAAGCAAATTAGGGAGAAAGAAACAGGAGAAAAGCCTGGTAGATAAGCAATATAGTCTGGGACTTTTCTGGATCATGAGCACAACCATTGGCTTAATAGATTGAATGGCCTATTTTGTGCTGTAAACAACTTACAATGCTTGATAAACAGAAGTAAGTAAGTTTAAAATGTGAGTCTTTCAAGGGTCTTTGGAAGAACAATTGACTATCAGAGCCCCAGCAACTGAAAGACCTACTTATCAGGTTATTGCTGTGCTTGACCTTTGCTCTCATCCTATTCATTCAGCCTATTCTAAGTGACCCTATCAACAAGAAGTCGTTGTGTAGACACAATTACTATTGACCAGTTTATCAATTAGTTTTCCTGTCCTTCATACGTCTCAAACTTCAGTTAATAGAGAACTCCACAAGTCCTACACACCTTATTGCTGCATCCTTGCAAAACTCTGCATGTTCTCACTTGCATATTTACTCCCAAGGTCCTCTTGCCACACCTTATCTGAATGAACTCATCAGGTCCTGGCCTGAACTGCTCTAAAATACAGCTGTAATCCACATTTCTCCCACTCACCACTAAAGGCTCTCCTTTCAGTCATATGCCTGCTCCTTCTCTCCCTTTCGGTGGGGGCAAGCCAATTTGTTCCCTTCACACATTCTTGGGCTAGAATTATGGACATTTAACAGCGAGACTATTTGGTTCACTGTGCTAGAATAGCTCCTTCCAAAGTGTTACTGATCATTGTAATCCCCACTCTACTGGTTTTTTTGCCCATAGCAAACCAAATTTTCCATCTCAAGTAGAAATAATCCTCCATTACATTTTCAACACCACATTCTTGATTGCAATAAATCAAGGTGCTGAAAGTACTACCCCTCCTTCTGTTTTTGTGAGCAGAAGGGTGTTTCCTGTGGGATTTTCACAATGCTCTATTATTTTATGCAGCATATACCAATAATTTAGGTTTTAGTTAAGGGTATCATTAACATCATAGATGTTACAATAATTGATTGTTATAGAAAGCTGTGAACTGCAGAAAGGTGAGAATGAACTGGCCAGTTGACAGAAAATACTTGGACATCAATCTGGAGGTGTGAACTATTGCTATTGAGAGGAGAAAACAAGGGAGTGAAATACACAATAAAGGTAGGATTATAAGGAATCTGGAAGAACAGATGTGTATAAAATTGAGGGAAATATTTTCTTTAGAGAAGACAATAACTGGGGAACATAGATGTAAGGTAGAGCATCAGAAAGAAGTTGAGAAATTCTTCACCAAATGGATAGGGATTTTGAGCTCAATGTCTGAATGAATGGTAGAGGCAAAACTCGACATTTTTTTAAAAGGTAGGATCTTCACTTGAAGCTAAAATGTAGAATCAAGTCTTTTTCATGTTAGACCACAACAATGGTCCATTGGCCCTCTTTCTGTGTATTCTATCATTTATCCCTTGACCTATTTGCAAGTTGTTAATAAATCTGTACCCTCTTGTTATCAACCTCATTAGTTTGTCTCTATCTTGGCTATTAGAAAAAAACCTCTCATAGTTATGAACGCTTGTATGAAACCAAAAGCTTCCTCTAAATCTGTTAATTTAGCAAGCACACTGTCAACCAAGACATTTTCCTCTCTCCTGCTTCCCTCTCCCAGAAAATACTCTGACATAGAGGGACTTTGAGGGATGTTGTACAAATGCATCATTTTAAATTGGGGTTCTCTGCTGACAATTTAACTCCCTCCTCTGAAGGTACCTACAAAAGCAAGTGAAAGAAGTAACATTTATTAAGCACTCTTCAGCAACTTGGGTGTCCTAAAACCGCTGAGTAATTTTGAAATGTAGTTGCTGTTGCGGTTTATAAATCACAGAGTCATGCTGTCCAATAAACATTTCGTCTCATGGACCCTAAAGAAATTGGTGAGGGCCCCATATCTACTTAATTCTTGCATGAAGTGACTTCAGACCTCGTCAAGAGCCAGTTCCATCTCTCACTCAAAAGAATTCCATGAATCAACAACTATTGTACAGAATGAAAGTCTGTTCCACAAGTGCACTATTTTCAGTGTCAAGGTATTTAATCCTAAACATAAGAATAAGAACACTTACATTTATGTAGTGCCTTTCATCCTTATGATATCCCAAAGTATCTTTGAACCAGTGAAATATTTTGTACGTCATCCTTGTTATAAGGAAGGAAACACATTTTCCCGTGTCTCAAACAAGTCTGTGATAACAGCCAAGTCATTGGTTTTATGTCTTTCGATCTTTTATGTTCACCTGAAACGATCAGCATGCCCTTAATTTATCGTCTGATCCAAAACCTCTGACAATGAAACAATCTATTGCAGTACTGAGGGAGTACTATTGACTACTCCCTCAGTACTGAAATAGATTGTCAAATGGCATTTTAGAGCCCGGCATCCGAGGCTGTATTTAAACCTGCAACTACTGACCAGAGGAGAGTGTGCTACTATTTGAGCCATTTTTGACACTTTTACATAATGCCAATCATGTCCACAGGACCTCCTATCATGATTTACAGCTAGAAAATTGTTTTCAAACTCTCAGCAGCAACTCTAGATGAGCAATAAGTGCTGGCCAGCCAGCAAAACCCACATCCCATGACAGTTTATGTTGAAGATCCCACAAATTAGATGAAAAGAAAACGGATTAATCTGTTTTTGGCTTTTTCTTACAAGCAAGTGTTAGCCAGATTATAGGGAAATTCCACCATGGGAATTTTCACATCCCGGCAGTTGGGAATTCGGTTCAAATACTCATTAAAAGGTTGAACCTTGAAGAATAACATGTCCCATCTGTACTAATCCATTAGCTTGGCTTCTGAAGTTTCAAGTAGCTGCATTAGGGTTTAAACCCATGATTTTCTGACTTGGGGGTCAGAGTTCAATCCACTGAGCTGAGCGCTAACTCTCAGCTCAGAAAGGATCCGTATTCACAGAAGCTGGGTCTGGAAGGACAACCTTCTCCCAAAAAAATCCAACCGTTCACCATGTGAACAAACAGATGTTCACAGTGGGCCGGCTTCAGTTTTTACTGCACGTCTCATTGGTTAATCTTAGCTGTTAACCGGTGAATATAGCTCAGTTCAATTTTTCTACTCTTCTGCTCCTATCAGAATGTTAAAAGAACCCCACTCATTCAGTTTAAGGAATATGTGTAGAGTATAGAATCTCAGACTACAGAAAGATGCTATTCTGCCCATCATGCCAATACCAGCTCAGTGAGAGACCTCTAATTAGTTCCACCCCTTTTCTGCTTCCCCACAAAACCTTGCAACATTAATCTTTTCAGTTCCATTTATAAGGTACAGCCCTCGAGAGGCTATAAGGTCTATTTTAATTCTTAGGCTAATATAGTTACCGCTGAATCAACTTCGACCAGCCTTCTGGGCAATGCATAAAAACTTGAAACAATTCCCACTATTCCTTCAGATCTTTTGCCGATCACCTTAGAACTGTGTCCCCTCATTGTTGAAAATTGTTTCTCCTCAATCACAATCTCAAAGCCCTCCCAATTTCCACAAAAGGGGTCAGGGATTGCAGGGAGAAAGCAGGCGAATTGGGTTGAGAAGCATTTGAACCATGATTGAATGGCACAGCAGAGTCAATGGGCTGAATGGTCTATTCTGCTCCGATATCTTAGTTTTATTGTCTAATTTTGAACACGTATGTTAATCACCCTTTAGCCCTCTCTGTCCCCATGAAAATGCACACTGCCTCATCATCACTAGCATCAGCTGTCCCTCGCAGACAAGAATGACTCTCTTCCACTCTCAGGGTGAAATAATAGCTGGCAGACCAATGTGGCTTCCACAGGCCCTGCCACACTTGGGGCAGAAGGTGAGTGTGGAAAGGGGTGGATGGGGTGTTGCTGTGGCAGTGCATTCCTTTCACTTGGCTTCTGCTTTTCCCCGAAGGCAGGTCTCGAGGAGCTTGACACCTTCCTGGATGTCCCTCCTCCACTTTGGATGGTGTTGGGGCCAGTGATTCCCAGGTGTCTGTGGGAATGCCGCACTCAGCCAATGAGGCCTTGAAGTATTCCCAAAGTGCTTCCTGTGTCCACATGGGACTCGCCTGCCATTTCGGAGCTGGGAGTCGAGCTCCTGCTTGGGTTGGTCATGCAGACGATGTGCTCAGCCCAAGGGTGGTCAGTGCCTCGATGCTGGGGATGCTGGCCTGGTCTAGGGCTGCCTTATGTGGACAACTCACTCAGAGCTCTGCTGTTTATTTTTAAAAGAAGGTCTTATCTTCAGAACGGCAGGGTAGATCAGGACCATATTCCACGAAGGACTGCAGGCGTCTCTCCGAGACATTTGGTTATATATAACTTGAGAGTAACCACTTCACAAGCAATGGTTAAGGTGAGGAGGCAGGGCCTTCATGAACCACCATGACCATTGAGCCCACGCTGTTGCCTTTTTTCTCCACCACAATTTAGTTGAAAGGCAAGTATTACTTTATAGACAGCGTGGATGTTGCTATAACAACAAGCTGTGTTGATACAACAGTTTCACAGAAGCGTTGGGGGGGTGTTTATTTGTCAGCATTGTCATCCTGTCTAGTCAGAACGCCTACATGCTTCTGCTTATTTAATCATAAATCACACATTGTACGTCTCCAGATAAAACTTTGGCAAGCAGCAATGCCTCATAAATCACTTAACGTTTAACTAGATGGGAAAACGTACTGGTTGTAATCACACTGCAACAGGAGAGAATTCAAGTCACTTTCTTAAGATCTCAGCTGCCCACTGAGCAAATTTAAAATGATCTCTGCTGTTTGGTGGAGGCGGTTGGGAGGTAGCAATGATTTTGCATTAACTGAGATCTTGGTCGTCATTGTCTCTGTGTGGGTGGGTGGTCATTCAGATTTATTTCCCTGTCTAAAACTAACAGGAAGAGCTGACTGTGAATTTCAAAGTGTAACACAATTTTTCTGAAATTCTACATTGCCACCTCCAGCTCTTCTTTGTTATACCTCTGTAAACCAGCTAGGTAAGATTTATAAAACGAAGAACATCTGAAATACTGCAGATGTGCTGATTTTCACCACCAATTTCTGATTTTGTGTAAGTAATAACTCCATCTGAAAACTCGCACCTTCATGCTCAAATTATTCCACGTTCTTAAATCAAAACTGAAAGAACTGCGGATGCTGGAAGTCAGAAGCAAAAACAGAAATAGCTGGAAAAGCTCAGCAGGTCTGGCAGCATCTGTGAAGAGAAATCAGAGTTAACGTTTTAGTTCTGAGGAAGGGTCACCAGACCTGACATGTTAACTCTGATTTCTCTTCACAAATGCTGCCAGACCTGCTGAGCTTTCCCAGCAACTTCTGTTTTTGTCTTCCTTGGTCTTTCCTCCTGTCTATGTCTGTAGTGCCCGGGAGCCCTACAAAATCTTTGCGCTGCTCCAATTCTGGCCTGTTGAACATCCTGTATTTTCAATTCCCTGCCATGAGTGAATGTGCATTCAACTGCTGACCCGCTCAGCTCTTGAATTTCCTCTCCCGAATGTTTGTCTTTTATTTCTTTGATCAAGCCTATGGTCATCTGGACTAATATCGCTTTATCTGGTTTGGGACCAATTGCTACACTGCACAGTACACTGCTTTACGAATATAAGCTGTTGTAGAAGAAAGGAAAACTGCTGAATACTGGGAATTTCACCTGGTGACG